>NW_027315857.1:315000-549382 GCF_026437365.1 Eucyclogobius newberryi | reverse complement strand
CTTGTCCTTGTAAACAAATTGTTTCTGTGTGTGTGTATGTGTGTGCGTGTGTGTGTATGTGTGCGCTTGTGTCTGTGTATGTGTGCGCTTGTGTGTGTATGTGTGTGCGCGTGTGTGTGTGTGCGCTTGTGTGTGTGTGCGCGTGTGTGTGTATGTGTGCGCTTGTGTGTGTATGTGTGTGCGCGTGTGTGTGTATGTGTACGCTTCTATGTGTATGTGTGTGCGCGTGTGTGTGTTTGTGTGTGCGCGTGTGTGTGTATGTGTGTGTACGTGTGTGTGTGTGTGTGTGTGTGTGTGTGGGCTTGTGTGTGCGTGTGTATGTGTGTGTGTGTGTGTGTGGGCTTGTGTGTGTGGGCTTGTGTGTGCGTGTGTGTGTGTGTGTGTGTGTATGTGTGCGCTTGTGTGTGTGTGTGTGTGTGTCCTGTGTGTGTGTGTGTGTGTGTGTGTGGGGGGGCTTGTGTGTGCGGGTGTGTGTGTGTGTGTGTGTGTGTGGGCTTGTGTGTGCGTGTGTGTGTGTGTATGTGTGTGTGTGTGTGTATGTGTGTGTGTGTGTGTGTGTGTGTGTGTGTATGTGTGCGCTTGTGTGTGTGTGTGTCCTGTGTGTGTGTGTGTGTGTGTTTGTGTGTATGTGTGCGCTTGTGTGTGTGTGTGTCCTGTGTGTGTGTGTGTGTGTGTGTGTATGTGTGCGCTTGTGTGTGTGTGTGTCCTGTGTGTGTGTGTGTGTGTGTGTGTTTGTGTGTGTGCCCCGTGCCTCTGTGAGCTGCAGATCTAGGGCGGGGCAGACAAGACTGGGTCCATCGTTAAAGATACAAAAGCTCCACCCATAAGGTGGAGGCGTCGACCAGAGAGTCGTGGTAAAAGATACATACGCTCAGCACAGACGTGTGCAGAGGCAGAAAGCGCGCTGACGTCTAGAGACGGTCAAACATGGGAAAGAATCAATCTAAAAGCGATGGGCCCGTCCTGGAGACGCCTGTCACTATGGCAACATCAAATAAATGTGGGAAAGAGTGTCTGGAGTGTCGGCCAGGGTGGACCAATAGCGGTTTTCCATCTGGTGGATCTCTGAGCACGAACAAAATGTATGATTCATGTCAGCAAAACTGTCAAATGAATGAACAGAAATGAGTCTTGAGTGAATTTAATACTTTTTTCCTGAAGAACTTTGAATTGCCTTGTGTTCGAATTGTACTCTCCAAATAAACTTGCCTTGGACTGCTGCCCCGACAAAATTGTCTATAAGTTTGAAATAAATATTTTTATATAATCATGATAGAGTTTAATTATTGCGTTTTTAAAAAATCTGTTATTAGTAAGTCTTTAATTCTTAAATTTGGAACTTTGATTTGAACATTGGAAAATGAACGTGTACTTTTTATTTCTTGTATCAGAGTGGTTGGAATTGCTTCACATATTTTTTCTGAAATCTTTCGTAATGTTGATTTTTCTTTTGAAATCCTCCAAGTTTTGTATTTTACCATAATATCAAGGACAAATATAATATCATGGCCAAACAATTTGAAACAATGAGCACATGAGGGAGTGGAATTATGGGTAAATATATTTTCCAGTGATACAACACGATATCTTCTCTTCTCTTATATCCTAACAGCTCATTTACATATATCAAGGTCACATTTGAAGCCAACAACAAAACACAGTTCTGTGAAGTTCATATTCCTGTTCCTTCTGCAGATGCATTCATATGACTCTTTTAGTCCATATTCATCTTTCACCTGCTGCAGATTTGTCCAACAATGTTCACAAATAACTATTACTCTGTAAAAATGATTTAGGTTTTATAATGTTTTTTTACGGTATGTTGTATGATGAGTGTCCAAATGTGGCCCTTGGCCCAACATGAGTTTGACACTGCTCTAAGGGATCAGTTTGACCTTGTGTCCTCAGAAGTTGCTATAGAGCGACTGGTTTCATCCTTATTGGCAGCAGCTCTTGAACATTGACGTCAGCACTGGATTTGTTTGTTAGGCTATTGTTACCTTCCCTTTTGGCTGTTTTGTATTTTTTGGGGATTAGTTTTTTTTTGGCAGTTTCTTAAATTGTTTTTTATGTTGTAGCACAATAAAGATAACTTGAACCTTGACTGGGCCGTTGACCCTTGACTGGGCCGTTGACCCTTGACTGGGCCGTTGACCCTTGACTGGGCCGTTCTGTGATATATGTTTAGTGCTACTTGTGTTTCTCTGGGTTCTCCGGCTCCTCCCACATGAATGTGAAAGTGAATGTCTCTGTGTGTGTTGACCCTGCCACGAGCTGGCCCCTGTCCAGGGTGTACCCCACCCAAGGCCTAAATTCACTGGGATAGGCTCCAGTCCCCCGGGACCCCTAATAGGAACAAGCGGTAGGAAATGAATGAATGGAAAAAAATTACTTCAGCAATGTACAGAGACCTAAATATAGTATTGAATGTACAGTCCAGTGTTCTCCCTGTGTCTGTGTAGGTTACCTCCAGGTGCTCCGGTTTCCCCCACCACTAAAAACATGTACAACAGGCTCCTCCCCTCTGGGGCCAGGACTCCCCTGCAACAGAGAATCTTAATCTCAGTGGGACTTTCCTGGTTTAATAAGGTGAATGAATAAATACATCTAATGAACATCTTGTGTATCAGGAGCGTCAGAGACAGAGCGTAAACTGCACCTGAGGCTGTTTGAGAACTACAACATGAAGGTGCGTCCTGCACAGCACTGGCAAGAGAGGGTGATGGTTCGGGTGGGCATGACGCTGTCCCAACTCGTTAGCCTGGTAAGCGCTAATACAACTTTACTTGCTACTACAAAGTTTGTACCGGAATTGTACTGTATCCAACATTTCAAAGACAGACTAATATTGTTCCTTTAGCCTTTAGCTTTATTCACAATAGTTTGATGAATACTAGAAAATGTTCTCACCTCGACCATCAAAAACACTCCATTCTGAATTTCCCCCGATCTGTGACATTTTCTTGATTTATAACATGGCTTGTATCATCTCCAGACTTGTTCTGCACATTTCTCTGGTCTAATCATGATCAGTAAAAACACTCACTGCATTTGCCTTTTACTTGGCCAGATTCTTTTATGAAATATGTCATTTCGGACTTACGGTTATGGTAACGTTTCGAGCAGACGCACCCACACCTCTGCTGCAGAACTTGGCTTTAAAATCATCATTTGACCCACATAATTCAAAAGAGGAAGAACAAGAGATGAGTAAACAAGACAACAACAACAACAACAACAAACAAAGCTGAGGGTCCATGGCCCCATTGGAAAACAGCCCACCTCACAAACTGATAGGAGACCATGGCTAGTGAATTTGACGCAGAGGCCGGTCTCCATCGGAGAAATTGGGTTTTTTGGTTTATTGCCATTGCTAATGAACAAAATCCACAAACATATGAACTCACTTTGGTGATTCATTGCAACATGAAACAATAAACCTATATAAAAAACAATTTAAATCTTAGGATAGGATAAAAAAATTAAAAATAGGCTTACTATGTACACCGAAGGCCCTGTGGGGCCAGGGTGACGACACTGGAGGCCCTGTGGGGCCAGGGTGACGACACCGGAGGCCCTGTGGGGCCAGGGTGACTACACCGGAGGCTCTGTGGGGCCAGGGTGACGACACCGGAGGCCCTGTGGGGCCAGGGTGACGACACCGGAGGCCCTGTGGGGCCAGGGTGACGACACTGGAGGCCCTGTGGGGCCAGGGTGACGACACTGGAGGCCCTGTGGGCCAAGGCCCTGTGGGGCCAGGGTGACGACACTGGAGGCCCTGTGGGGCCAGGGTGACGACACCGGAGGCCCTGTGGGGCCAGGGTGACGACACCGGAGGCCCTGTGGGGCCAGGGTGACGACACTGGAGGCCCTGTGGGGCCAGGGTGACGACACTGGAGGCCCTGTGGGCCAAGGCCCTGTGGGGCCAGGGTGACGACACTGGAGGCCCTGTGGGGCCAGGGTGACGACACTGGAGGCCCTGTGGGGCCAGGGTGACGACACTGGAGGCCCTGTGGGCCAAGGCCCTGTGGGGCCAGGGTGACGACACTGGAGGCCCTGTGGGGCCAGGGTGACGACACTGGAGGCCCTGTGGGGCCAGGGTGACGACACTGGAGGTCCTGTGGGCCAAGGCCCTGTGGGGCCAGTGTCCTCAGAACACCGGGAGAAGCAGAGGCGCTCCTCAGAACACCAGGAGAAGCAGAGGTGCTCCTCAGAACACCAGGAGAAGCAGAGGTGCTCCTCAGAACACCAGGAGAAGCAGAGGTGCTCCTCAGAACACCAGGAGAAGTAGAGGTGCTCCTCAGAACACCAGGAGAAGCAGAGGTGCTCTTCAGAACACCAGGAGAAGCAGAGGTGCTCCTCAGAACACCAGGAGAAGCAGAGGTGCTCCTCAGAACACCAGGAGAAGCAGAGGTGCTCCTCAGAACACCAGGAGAAGCAGAGGTGCTCTTCAGAACACCAGGAGAAGCAGAGGTGCTCCTCAGAACACCAGGAGAAGCAGAGGTGCTCCTCAGGAGAGATGGAGTCACCAGTGTGGGGCATGTGAGTTCAGGTTGTGGTCACCATGGTGATACATTCTGTTCATTTGAAGAGACTGATGACATGATGTATTTGTGTTTAACATCAGACTTTATTCTCCATGTTGGCGTCTGCTTTAGGACATAAACTCTGACTAAATACATCGACTCATCATGTGTCAAATGTGGGAGATTAGATTAGTGGAAAAATGGACAATACTTGTAGAGTCCAGCAGGGGGCGTGATGAGTTAAGGGAGGTTATATATCCAGTTATTTTTGAGGATTGGTTTTATTTTCTTTGGTGAACCCTTCATCAGAACTGGACTTCTTTTTAATTTATTTGTGTCGCACATTTCATACACAAGACAATTCAAAATGCTTCACAGCAGAAAAATTGCACTCAAATCACAAAGAAATTACAGCAACGGAAATACAATAAAATTAATTAATTAAGAAAATAAAAAAAATAAAAACACATAGCCACAAAGAGTAACGTGTTTTGGGAGTTCAACTCCCTTTTAAATAAAGGGAGTTGAACAAACTTCACTAACATAGGAACTTGCAACATAAAACAATGAACAATGATAAAACAATATTTATAAAATCAAAAAGCGCATGCATTAAAGAAAAACTATTTCCATATACTATAGGATAAAAATTAAAATAGGTTTACTACGTACAAAAAAGTGAACAGTGAGTGATTAAATGATGACTGAAGTGACAGCGTTTAAGAAGCAGCAGAGAGAACTCAGCAGAGCGCGACATCAGTGATGTTACCAGTCATTTTCTACCACTTTTTCCCTTGAGACTGGAGTCTGTCCCAGTGATATTGGGCTTGCACAGACACACGGACACACAGACGACCATTCGCTCTCACAAAAAATTCACTAGGGGCAATGTACTGTTGGCAATTTACCTAAGACATGAATGTGTTTGGATGAACCCGGGAGAACCAGCGGTAACACGGGGAGGACACGCCCCCCTTTCATTGTAGTTTCTGTCTCATTTCAGAATGAAAAAAATGGTGAGATGACGACCAATGTGTTCATGAATATGGTAAGGCCTTTGTGGTAAAACAATGCCACTGGAACAATCTTAATTCCATCATATTTTTTGTAAATCATTTCCAGGCATGGACAGACTACAGGTTGTCGTGGAAACCAGAAGAGTATGACAATATTGACGTTTTGCGAATTCCTTCAAACAAAGTGTGGCGTCCAGATATCTTCCTCATAAATAAGTAAGTCCAGTTCCATCATACTTTGGATTCTCGACTACACTGAAACCAGTCATAACTTTGTAAAGTACTGAATGACAAATTAACATTTGTATTACCTTTATTCAAAAGTGCTTTATTTGTACTTTATTTGTCTCGTCTTGTGAAGTAATGATGGTCAGTTCGATGTGGCCCTTCATGTCAACGTCCTCGTTTACAGCGATGGAACGGTCAACTGGCTTCCTCCTGCTATTTACCGCAGCTCCTGTTCCATAGAGGTACATGCAAGTACATGAACATTAGAATAAAAAACACAAAGATTTGACATCATCTTGAAGGGTATGTTTTGTGCTGCAGGTGGCGTATTTCCCGTTCGACTGGCAGAACTGCAGCATGATCTTCCGCTCGTACACGTATGACGCCTCGGAGGTGGACTTGCAGTACTTCCTGGATGAAGAGGGGAAGGAAATCCAGGAGATTGTCATCGATGACAACGCTTTCACCGGTATGTTCCGCTGTTATCTTTTTATCTGAATGTCTTAACTGCTCAAGGGTATGCAACACATCTTGGTTATTGTAATAATGAATTGCTGCATTGTCATAATATTGTTGCACTTATTAAGCCCCGTGATTCAAAGTATGTACCTGTAAAGTACCTGCCTTCACAGAAAATGGCGAGTGGAACATCTGTCACAAACCCTCTCGTAAGAACGTGAAGGAGAACCTGTATGAAGACATCACCTTCTACCTGATCATTGAGAGGAAGCCGCTCTTCTACATCATCAACATAATAGTGCCATGCATCCTCACTAGCGTCCTGGCCATCTTCGTCTTCTACCTCCCTCCAGGAGCAGGTAGTAACAGGCCAAACAAGTCATGAGCCATGTTTCAACTGGCCCTGTTCCCCAGACCGGTTCGCCCTGGAGTGGCTTTGGAACAGTTATTTGAAAGGCAGATTGCGTCGCCATGCTCCATGGACAGAGCATGAATTATACTTTTTGATCATGAGGCCAATTTCCTTTTAACCCCAAAAAACTTTTAGATATTCCAAATGTGTTTGGCTTTGAGATGCAGTTAAAGATTGAGTAAACAGGAAACTACTTCCGGATTTTCCTCAGCTTTTTCTGCATTTATTTCCCTTCTCTGCAAATCCTCCTCACCACGTTTGAACCTCTTTATAATAATAATAATAATAATAATAATAATAATACATCTTTTATTTGTATAGCGCTTTTCAGGGACCCAAAGACGCTCTGACATATACAAAAAAGGGGGGGTATTTACAGACAGGGGGGACAGTACGTACAATATACAATGTACACAATAATTTACAGATAAAATGAACAAGACAGAAGAAGTAGAAAGAAAATGATGGGGATGTAACAGGGGGTAAAAGAGTAGGCAATGGGGTAGAGGAGGCTAGGGGTAGGGTAGGTCATAGGCTTGGGTGAAGAGGTATGTTTTTAGGCGGGATTTAAATGTTGTGAGTGAGGGAGAGTGGGACGGGGGGGGAGGGAGTTCCAGAGTCGGGGTGCTGTTCGGGAGAATGCTCTGTTACCAAAAGTTTTGAGTCAGGATGTTGGTGCAGTCAGGGTGAGAGTGGAGGAGGAGCGGAGGGCTCGGGAGGGGCGGTGGGGGATGAGAAGGTCAGACAGGTAGGGGGGGGGGGGCTAGGTGGTGAAGAGCTTTGAAGGAGAGGAGGAGTATTTTCAAGTTTATGCGCTGCTTGATGGGGAGAGAGTAGAGAGAGCGGAGAACGGGAGTGATGTGATCATGGGACCGGGTGTGGGTGAGGAGGCGGGTGTGGGTGAGGAGGAGGGTGTGGGTGAGGAGGCGGGTGTGGGTGAGGAGGAGGGTGTGGGTGAGGAGGCGGGTGTGGGTGAGGAGGAGGGTGTGGGTGAGGAGGCGCGCAGCGGAGTTCTGGACCATTTGGAGTCTATGGAGGGAATGGGAGGAGATGCCAGTGAGGAGGGAGGTGCAGTAGTCAAGGCGGGAGGAGATGAAGGCATGGATGAGGGATTCAGCAGCGGGGAGGGTGAGGCAGTGTTGGATTTTGGCGATGCGGCGGAGGTGGAAGTATGAGGTCTTGACGATGTGGCTGACATGGGGAGTGAAGGAGAGGGTGGGGTCCATGATGACACCGAGATTGCGTACCAGGGTGGAGGGGGTGATGGTCGAGGTATCGATGGTGAGTGAAAAGGGACCAGTTTTATTGAGAGTGGATTTGGTGCCAATGAGGAGGAGCTCTGTTTTGTCACTGCTCAGTTTGAGGAAGTTGAGAGTTAGCCATGATTTTATTGTAGAGATGCAGGTTTGGATGTGGGTGAGGGGAGGGTTTGGATGTGGGTGAGGGGAGGGTTTGGATGTGGGTGAGGGATTGGACGTGGGTGAGGGTTTGGATGTGGGTGAGAGGAGGGTTTGGATGTGAGAGAGGGGAGGGGTTTGGATGTGGGCGAGGGGAGGGTTTGGATGTGAGTGAGGGAAGGGTTTGGGGGTGGGGAGTGGGTGAGGGGAGGGTTTGGATGTGGGCGAGGGGAGGGTTTGGATGTGGGTGAGGGTTTGGGTTTGGGTGTGAGCGAGGGTGGGTTTGGAAGTGGGTGAGGGGAGGGTTTGGATGTGAGTGAGGGGAGGGTTTGGGTGTGGGGAGTGGGTGAGGGGAGAGTTTGGATGTGGGTGAGGGGAGGGTTTGGATGTGGGTGAGGGGAGGGTTTTGGGTGGATTTGGTGGTGACGTAGATCTGGGTGTCATCAGCGTAGCAGTGGAAGTCCAGGTTGAGTTGGTGAAGGATGTGACCAAGGGGGAAGAGGTAGCAGATGAAGAGGAGGGGGCCGAGGACTGAGCCCTGGGGGACCCCTGCGTTACTGGGGAGAGGGTGGATGAGTGACCGGAGAGGGAAATGAACTCTTGCCTGTTGGTGAGGAGGATGTGAGCCAGTCAAGTGCAGAGCCCTCAACACCCAGTTGGCGCAGCCTTTGTAGGAGGATGGAATGGTTTATAGTGTCAAAGGCTGCGCTGAGGTCCAGTAGTAACAGGATGTTGAGGGCCCCGGAGTCTGCAGAGGTGAGGAGATCGTTGATTACTTTGACCAGGGCTGTTTCAGTGCTGTGAAGTGGGCGGAAGCCAGATTGGAGGGGTTCGTAGTAGAGGTTGTTTGACTTGTTTTTTGAGGATGGGGGTGATGGAGGCCAGTTTGTAGATGGAAGGAACATGGCCGAGGGATAGAGACTGGTTGAAGAGGGTGGTGAGATGGGGGATGAGAACAGGGAGGCAAGCCTTGGTTAGGGTCGTTGGGAGGAGGTCGAGAGAGCAGGTGGTGGTTTTGGAAGCGTTGATGATGTCTAGGATATGAGAGGAGTTAACAGAGGAGAAGGTGGTGAGGGGAGGGAGGGGTGGGGGGGGGGGCAGGGGGGGTGATTGAGTTGATGGAAACGGCAGTCAGGGAGCAGTTGATTTTGGAAATGTTGTCATTGAAGGAGGAAAGAGTTGCAGAGGTCAGGGGAGGAGGGTGGAGTGATGTCCGGTGGCTGGAGCAGCTTGTTGACGGTGGAGAACAGGGTGCGAGGGCTCCGGTGAGATCTGTTGATGAGGGTGGAGAGGTGGGCAGATTTGGCGGCTTGGAGAGCATCACGGTTGGAGGAGATGTGTAGTTTGAAGGCTTCGGCGTGGACGGTGAGGCGGGTTCTTTTGAGGAGTCGTTCGAGTTGGCGGCCAGTCTGCTTCATGGGGTGGAGTTCAGGGGTGTACCAGGGGGCGGGGTTGATGTATGAGACGGAGGAGGTTTTCCAGGGGGCTAGGGAGTCAAGGGAGTCGGAGAGGGTGGTGTTGAGCATGGCAGCATAGTCGTCGGGTGAAGAGGGGGCGGAGTCAGGGGGGAAAGCAGAGGATATGAGCTGGGAGAGCGAGAGGGGGTTGACTGACTTGATATTGCGGTAGGTAATGGTGCATTTTTTGGGGTTGTGGGGCGAGGGTAGGGGGGCGGAGAAAAGGATGCAGAGATGATCAGGGAGTGCGAAGGGGAGGGGGTGGGGCTTAGATATGGGTAGGAGAGAGGAACAGACTAAGTCCAGGGTGTGGCCTTTGGTATGGGTGGGGAAGTCAATGTATTGGGTGAGATGGAGGCAGTCCAGGAGAGAGGAAGTCGGACATCAGTGTAATAAAGTATATAATATATTAATATTATAGAAATGATTGCAAACAACTTTGAGGGAACCCTAATCTGTGGCGGAGATTGGAATTTTCATATTAAACCTAAATTAGATGTTTCAAATTCGAGAGGCACTGGAGGAACATTAAATAAGAAGTTCTGTAAATGAATGAAGAAAATAGGACTGACTGACATCTGGAGGGGAATGAACCCTAGTGCACGCCAGCACAGTCTTTTTCTAATCCTCATACAATCAAAACAACATTAAGATGGAGAGGAAAATTATACTGGGGAAACTTCCCCGCCCATCCTCTAAAACAGTTTTGAGAGGAAAAATGTGTTGATTTGCGGTGGGGATCGGAGCAGTCCCATCAGCCTGTGGGTAGTAGCAGAATTCAAAGCAGAAACTAGATGAAAATATTTCAGGTCAGAGCACTCAGGATCACCAATGTGGAAGCTTGTAGAAAGAGGCAAGAGGTGTGCTGCGGTGGTTGACTGGTTATGGCACAGCACAGCACGTATGCCAGGTTCCAAGCCGGCCGGAGTGTTGTGAGTGCCGACAATTTACTGCATATCCTCCCTCTCTCATCCCCATTTCACACTCTCCTCTCCTGAGGCAAGAGGAACAGTTCCGTCTCTACTTTATTACTTCTAACAGACTAAAGGTGAAACAACGGTTAACATCAGTTTGAACGACATTAGCCAAAACCAACTTCCTGCCTGAAGTCCCTTCACAATAAAATACCTTCGCCATAGTGTCATGTATATGCATTCTACTGCAACAGTCTTAAAACCTTTGAACTCAGTTCAACCACAAACTCACCACACAGCGTTAAGGTTCATTACAGGAGAAGGATACAGAAACCATTACTGTCATTTATACAGAAGGATGTGAGGAGGAACAGCACTACATGTGATATGTGACTGACCGTGGATAAACCAGTTACATGTCTACCCGGAGACATTTTGAGTTATTGTGAATTATATAGTGTGAATTCAAAGCTACGCAATGATGTCGCACTCATGCACATCTGATCATATTTGAGTAAGTTGTGGTCATTTGAATGTAAACAACTCTCAAAACCTTTCACCGAGAAAACTGCCTCTAAAGTTTCTCACCGGAGTGAGCCCAGAGTTACAGGGGGGCTCATTTGCATCTCATTGAGATAAGCCCTCCCCCCTGTCACACTGACACCACCTTCCTCTACAGCTGTCACTGAAGACTCAAGAGGAGTGTTGTTATTGATGGTAACTGGACTTGAATCAGAATAAGTTACTATATTGAAATGGAAATACTTGGATCAAAGAATCAGAATCAGAATCAGAATCAGAATAGGGTTCATTGCCATATGTCAATAAACCGAATTCACAGGTGATTCAGTGCAACAAAAGATAAGATAAGATAAGATAAGATAAGATAACCTTTAATGTTACAACGCAGTAGATACAGGGGGAAAGGACAGATAACTTATAGGAAGTTTAAAAAAACACTGTTAATAGAAGAACTCTTATAAACAGATGCCAGGGCCAGGTATACGAACTGCAACGGGTCCATGGCTTTGAATATATGAGATATGAGATAATAGATATGATATGTAAGGCAAGGCAAGTTTATTTGTAGAGCACATTTCATACACAAGGCAATTCAAAGTGCTTCACACAGTAGGAAAAATATATTAAAATCACAAAGAAAATACAGAAAGAGAAATACAACAAAATTAACTAAATTCAAATTAAATAAAGAACACCTAGCCAAAAAGGGTAACGTGTTTTCGGAGTCCAACTCAAATCCTTTCAGTCATATGCGCAGCTAAACAAAACAGTTTTTAGCTTAGACTTAAACATTGTCAGAGAAGCAGCCTGTCTCACATCTTCAGGAAGAATGTTCCAGATTTTAGCTGCATAAAACTGAAATGCAGATTCCCCATGTTTAGTCCTGACTCTGGGCACCAGCAGGAGGCCGGTCCCTGAGGTCCTCAGAGTCCGAGATGGTTCATATGGAACTAACATATCCAAGATGTACTTTGGTGGTGGAGAGACTTGTACACACGCAGAGCTGCTTTAAAGTCTATTCTCTGAGGCACATGGAGCCAGTGCAGAGACCTGAGAACAGGACTAATGTGATGGTACTTCCTGGTTCTAGTACATAGTTCATGTACACCATCAGAGTCCAATTACATCAGAGATCACATCCTCTTCTTCGTCTGTGCACTCTTCTGTGCTGTGACTCTTGGCGCTGGGCATGTGATGTCTTTTGCCTCGTCAGCACAGAAAGGCCTGATTTTTTCATGCAGATAAGTGCCTGTCAATGTTCAGACCAGGACATGGAGATTGTCAACCAGAGGCAGAACAGCTGAGTTGCGTAGTAGCTGAAATTCCACTGGATCTGCTTCACAGTGACTTTTCGCAAGCACCACACCTGGTCTCTTGGCATCAAAGCTGTAAGCAAATAACAGGACATTTAAGAAATGGCTAACTATTTCACATAAAACACTCATTAACTCATTTTATTTAACACAATGTGAGAGTTTCAATATAAATACCTGAAGTGCTGATAACTCTTGATCTTTGGAAGCCGTCTGAAGAAGGGACTCAGATGCTTCTGCCAGTCCAAGTTCTTGACAAACACTTTGCCATCCGCCGTTCCAACAAGCTGTGGGATACTGAGGTGAGACTCAGGAGAGCTGTTTTCCACTCCCTGATGACAAGGGCGACAATGTAAAAAAATGAGAACAGAAGAAACATATCTTAAGCAGAGAGCAGCACTGAAGTTTTGCCAGGCTAATGTTTACACATTACAGTAGTCAAATAATATAAACTAACCTCAACGATGTCTTCCAAAGTGTCAACCCTGGTCTTCATGTATGCTCGCTTGATAAGTCCAAAGCCACAATCAGGGGAGAATTTGGTGTGGCCAGCAATGAGGAAGTGGATGTCCATTGTGTGGTGAAGCTTGTGTCCAACACGCCAGGCAGCATACCACAACATGAAAGTGTTTTTGTTTTGGCCACTGCAGTTGTCACAATGAAGATCTACGTATTTTTTTCCAACACCGAAGCTGTTGAAGAAATGATGCATGTAGTACTTGACATGCTGCATAGGGTTTGATTTAGCAATTCGGGCCCGGGGCTGACAAAAGCCTGGAGCTACAGCTTAGCGGACGCAAAAGCCGACAATAAGTCACAATAAAATCACAAAAACTATTACCAAACAAACCCTGCACGACCAACACAATCCACAGGCTAACCTTGCCTGAGGGGAGTGGCCTCCTGCCTGAGGGGAGTGGCTCAAATAGTCCATGTCCAGGGTGAGAAGGGTCGGCTGTGATCCGACCTGCTCGTCCCAGAGTCCTGGAGACGTACAGGTCCTGCAGAGATGGAAGTCTGTGGCCAATCACCTTCTCTGCAGAGGGCGCTGTAGTCTCTGTTTGTCCCTGGTTGTGGCTCCAGCGTACCACACGGTGATGGAGGAGGTGATGGAGGAGGTGAGGATGGACTCAATGATGGCCGTGTAGAACTGCACTATCATCTCTGCTGTCAGCTTGTCTTTCCTCAGCTGCCGTAGGAAGTACATCCTCTGCTGGACCTTCTTGATGAGGAGCTGATGGTGGCTCCCACTTGAGGTCCTGGTGATGGTGGTGCTGAAAAAGCAGAAGGAGTCTACAGTCGCGATGGGGGGGTCTAGTAGTTCTAGTAGTTCTCTCTTGTGCTGAGTTGTCATTGAAGAAAGAGACATGGAGTTATGTTGATTTGTTTTGGCCTGTGGCCAGACATCTGGATGCAGCCGCTCTGTAACACTGAAGTTGTGGAACTTCAGTGTTATAGGCCTTGGACGCTGGTTCTGAGCCGGTTTGGGAGCCAGGGAGTGATGTGCACAGTCAATCTTTACTTTTCCCAGTTTTGGTAGGAAGATTGAGATATACGAGGATCCATCCGGGGTCTCCTTACATTACCACATTTTTACCCTCAGTGTCCTCTGAAATGTCCAGTTTGTCTGTCAAAACATGCACCTGGTTTTTAAATTCTGCCAGTTTAGTTTGTAAGGTAGACACGTTGTCCTTCAGGTCAAATACCTCCTCCTCGGCCCTTGTGGTTCGGGTGTCCAGTTTGCCATTCTTGGATTTCAGATCATGCATCTCTGCCAGGGCCACATCTATCTTTGCGTCCACTGCCTTTGTAATCTTATCAGTAAGCTACAATCACCAGGTCTATCTTGCTGCGGGGCTCCTCTACTAACAAGTCTGACCCGGAGCTGGAGCGGGCTTGGGAGGTGGCCGGAGCAGGGGGGGAGCTTGGGCCAGAGCCTGTGCCAGGGCACTGTGGCAGGTGCAGATGCAGCGCATGAGCCAGAGCTAGAACCTGAGTGCACAGGAACTGGCACCAATGTGGAGCGAGCAAGCTTTGCCAGCCTGGTTCTCTGTGACGTTTTTTTCTTCTTGTTGTTGAGCTTGAGTCCAAGCTCATTATATGTCTGCTCTCATGTAGACATTTTGGGTCTCCCCATGTGAACTTGCAATAAAAACGGATTATTCCAACTGATGTGGCCGCAGCCAGACAGACACATCCGAACTAAGCAGCCATCATCCCGGAAGTCCAAGGGAATAATTTCAGTTTAACTTGTTAAATCAAAAACATGAGTTAGGGCAAAGCAAGGCAAGTTTATTTGTAGAGCACAATTCATACACAAGGAAATGCAGTGCTTCACACAAGAGTAAAAATGCATTAAAATGACAAAGAAATTACAGAAATCACAAAACCTTTATTTCTATTCATTAAATTTAAGTGTTGCTGACATGAATCATACATTTTGTCCGTACTTAGTGATCCACCAGATTGAAAACAAAATCTATTGGACCAAACTGGGAGACATTCTTTCCCACATTTATTTGACATTGACAGCGTGACATTGACAGCGTGACAGGACACGTCGCTTTTAGATTGATTCTTTCCCATGTTTGACCGTCCCTAGACGTCAACGCACTATCTGCCTCTGCACACGTCTGTGCTGAGCATATGTATCTTTTCCCACGACTCTCTGGTCGACGCCTCCACCTTATGTGTGGCGCTTTTGTATCTTTAATGATGTGTTAAACGTTGTTAAACGTGTTAAAACTGGTAACTAGCAACATAGGTCTGGGGGTATCTTTTTTGGATCTATAGAGAGCGACACATTTAGTTCTTCAAACTGTGTGGAGGACTTAAGGGAAAATACTTGATCATCAGGTCTATTCTCATGTACCAGCAGTGAGTAAAATGCTGGTTAAATGCATCACAAATAGATTTTTTTGTTGTCAGACTAGTTGAATCTTTGATCATTTAATTTGTTAAAGAAGGAGCAGAATTTAACCGTTTGCCAACATTTTGCAGAACTGCCTGTGATTCAGTGAAAGTTTTGACGTCGTAAGATGTTTTGGCTTTAGGAACAGTAGAAACATATTTATTTCACTTATGACAAAACTGCTGCCAATCTGCTGCTGGTTTGGTTGCCGTGGTTTCTGCCCAGACTTTATCACGCTCTCGAGATAACGCTGCGATGTCTGGACAGAACCAAGGATTATTCTTGTTTTTGACCCTGACTCTTTTAAGAGGGGCGTTATATCATTATGTGTTAAAGTCCAGTGCTGTGTTGGGCAGGCTGTTAGTAGGTTTGATGTTGATTAAATAGAATTTGTTGTTATTCAAGACACAATTGTGAGGCTTGTGATAATCACCTGATTCCTTTCCCATTTGAATAGGGGCAATAGAGTGTTGTGCAGGTTGAGGTCCTGACACTATTATTCTCCTAGTGATCCTGACTGTTCTTATCTGATCTTAAAGTCCATGAACACTTGATGTCAACATAGACATTAAAATGGTTGAAAAAACATTTCAATTCATTTGCCAGAACATGACCAGTTTTACCATCACAATTGACACCCTGAGAAAAAATGTAAAATCAACTTCTGCACAATTAATTCTTATTGTCTTTTCCCAGGAGAAAAGATGACCCTGTCAATCTCCGTGCTCATCGCCTTGACTGTCTTCATGTTGCTTCTGGCTGACAGAGTCCCTGAGACCTCTCTAGCGATCCCCATCATTGTCAACTACGTAATGTTCACCATGATCCTGGTCACCTTCTCCGTCATCCTCAGTGTAGTGGTGCTAAACCTGCACCACAGAACATCCAGCACCCACATCATGCCAGCCTGGGTCCGCAAGGTATGACTGACTTTGGTGTTTCCTTTGGTTACTTAGAGCTGAGTGATCTTCGCCCTTTGAGGCAACTGCTGTTGGGATTTTGGGCATTACAAACGTTACAACATTGAATCGAATGATTAAAAGGCACAGTACGTAACTTTTTAGCCAAAGTGAGCAAGCTTGCATCTCCACAAACCTGAACTGTACTTGGTCTGGAGAAGCATCCTCCTGCTTGTTTCCATGAAAATGTTCCTTTAGCTCTCCCTGGAGTCATGCCATGTCCCAGCCTGCTTCAAGTAGTCCATCATTGTCCCTGTCCCCAAGAAGCCCCGGATCATTGGACCATTGTAGAAAAAGATTGAAGACAGTCTATTGAAGACAGTGAGGTGAAGATTCTAAGATCTGCAATCTTTAAAAAAAAGAAAAAACTTCCTTAAATAGAAACAGTGGTTTAAGATCAACCTTCCCGTCATTTATAATGGTGTTTTTCCAAAATTCCATTACAAACAACAGGATGGAATTTTGAATCCCGGGAGAGGTAGACACCCAGGGCACTCGGGTGCTAATCAGGTCCTCAGGGAAGAGAAAGAGTGTGAGACTGGGACATAAGGGAGACATTAAAGGACTGATAGAAAACAAAGAGGTGTAAGTTTCTGAAACCAACAACTTTTTTCATCAGGAAGGCCCGGTGGGCGGGGCTTACCACAGAATAGAATAAATATCTGAGTTCTTGGTCTAATTCGCAGATTGAGAATGACTCTTGGATGAGAGTCGAAACATATTGTTTTCTCTAAAACTGAGTCCAGATGAAACAACTGAACCTTTTTCTACAATGGAACACTCCTGGACGAATGGGATTACACCGACAATTTGAAAAACATATAAAAACAAACACAGAGAAAGAAAAACACTGGCCCACGGTCTTATTTTGTCTTGTGTTTGGTAATGAATCCTGTCTGATCATTGTGGATTAAGTTTGTTAGTATTTGTTCCATTATTTTGGACATTATTGAAGTGTATATACCAGGGGTGCGCAATATGTCGATCGCGCTCTACCAGTTCAGGGTTCAGAATAAGCGGTATCGCATCGCAAAATGCGACGCAATTTCTTTCAAATGCGATGCATTCGTCAGAAAAAAGTGTGTTTGTATCGCAGCTTTACTTTACTTTACTTTGCAATACAAAAATGTGTGTTCAATTGTAAAACCAAAGCGCCTAAAAGTACTGATCACTCGTCAATCGATTGTCAGTAACAGCATGACACATGTAGGACGCTGTGTTGTCATGACACATGTAGAACACTGTGTGGACATGACACATGTAGAACACTGTGTGGACATGACACATGTAGGACGCTGTGTGGACATGACACATGTAGAACACTGTGTGGACATGACACATGTAGAACACTGTGTGGACATGACACATGTAGGACGCTGTGTGGACATGACACATGTAGAACACTGTGTGGACATGACACATGTAGAACACTGTGTGGACATGACACATGTAGGACGCTGTGTTGTCATGACACATGTAGAACACTGTGTGGACATGACACATGTAGAACACTGTGTGGACATGACACATGTAGGACGCTGTGTGGACATGACACATGTAGAACACTGTGTGGACATGACACATGTAGAACACTGTGTGGACATGACACATGTAGAACACTGTGTGGACATGACACATGTAGGACGCTGTGTGGACATGACACATGTAGACGCTGTGTTGACGTGACGAGTCCCGCTGCGTCTCAGATCGTGAGTCTGAAAGTGGGAGGAGCCACGTGCGGTAAAGTTAGCGTCACAGATTCAGACTTCCGAGGTCAATAGCTCCTAAACACAAAAGTCTTTGCAGATCATTCACAGCCAAAATACACATATTTACACTGCAGTGACACAACCTCGTTTTTAACAATCAGATGCTTATTTTGGGCGCAGCGAATTACACTGATCCCAATGTGCAGAGCCGAGACGCGTGATTAGGGACCGTCATCAAATGTGCAGACGGAGCGGTGACGAGTGCTTAGGGTCCGTCATCAAATGTGCAGCAGGAGCCGAGACGAGAGTACTTAGGGACCGTCATCCAATAACAAAACGAAAAATGGAATGGAATGGTCAAATAGACCTGTACAATTTGAATAACACATAAAATACACCATGATGGTCGCCACAGCAACCTTTATTTTTCCATCAGAAGCTTAATACATATTTTTTGTGAGTGTAAAGACAATTAATATGTAAATGAGACTTCTGCAAATAGTCATCTGATGATGATGATCAGATGGAAGAAATTTGTAAATGAGGCCATCTGACTTTGTGTTGATTAATTTGTTCAACAACTCATTTTATTTGCAAGTTTTCTTTTTTTTTCTTTTTTTTTTAATTTAAAAAGTGTTTAAAACTTAATTTGTTAAGAGTTTTTTTTTTAAATAGAATGTTTACAAATACATATTAAATAAATAATCGTGTTATATCAATGGAGAATATTGATTGTTAGTCACTTTCGTGTTTTGCTATGCAATTATCAAATTGCTATACAAATTTGAAAAAATTAACAGATTGTTTAGCAGCGCCGCTATACAAGTGAAAATCCTTCATCTGAGCCCTGCAGTTGATCTCAAAGGAACTGTGGGTAGATCGCATGACAATAAAAAAAATAGATGTCAGCCTATCATCCATCCCGTCACTTTACTGATATACAGGAGAGCCAGTCAGATGACTTTTTCTGACACTTAGGTCACTGCACATGCACAAACAACACCGCTAAGTACAGCAAAACTAACAAGCTAGCTACCGAGTTACCTTCACTCGTGAGGTTGATTCACATTGTTTCACTTCAACTCTTCTGAAGTGGAAGATTTTGACACTACATGCCGACATTCATCTGAAGTCCAGACCTCATGGACAGTTCTGGAATCTACTCACAGAGGAAAAGTACCCCAACATGAGGAAATGTGCTACCTCCTTGACAGCATTATTCGGCTCCACTTTTTATTTATGTGAGTCAGCGTCTTCACACATGAAGATCATTAAGTCAAAGTACCGTTCCATCACTGATAATCATTTGGAGGTATGCTTGAGGCTGGTGGTCAGCAGCTGCTGTCTGGACTATGCATCCCATGATTCCATTCAGTGCAAGTCATGTTATTACAACAACAACATGTACATAGTTAATTGTGTTGTGCAATATGGGCTCATCAACATATTCTGTAAAAATAATTCTCAATATATTTAATAATAAATATATGTTTTGTAGTAGGTGGATCATTTGATAAGTAGCTAGCAAGCTTAAACATTTTTGAGCGCCCCTGGTATATACGATAGTCCACATTCAGGATAGAAATAGGTCTATATGAGGCACAGTCCATTTTGGTTCTTCCCTTCTTTTGGTATCAAGGATATTATGGCCTCTTTCCAACTAGGAGGGGTCTGACTTTCGTAAGTGCCCCGTTGGTTGCGAAAAGGAAAGGAGTAAGTGTCTTTTTTAAAGCTTTATACCACTCTGAGGTGAATCCATCACTCCCGGAGATTTTTTGCTCTTTAATCTTTTGATTGCACCCTGTATTTCCAAAAATGTTATGTCAGCTCCATTATTTTGTTCTTCTGACATCACAGGCACATTGAGGGTGACCAGAAAGAAATGTATATAATCTTCTTTATCGTCTGGAATTTTTTAGAAAAGTTTGTAATAAAAGGGTTCACATGCTGATTGAATTTGGTCCTGTTTGGGTAAATTTTGATCCACTCTCATAATATCTTTGTTTGGTAAAGATCATTTTCTTAACTATTTCCTGTGAAGCCAGATAATTAATTTCTTGTGGCATTTTAGGACACCCTTTTTTAGCAATTACATTTTTAAGCGTTTTCCCCTTTTTTTCCCAGCTATGGCTATAATTTGTCCTCTTGAGACTGCTTTGGAAGCGTCGCAAAGGATGGGTGGCCTCACTTGTTTAAACTTCCCTTTGGGATTAGGTGGGTCAAACGATGATTTTGAAGCCAAGTTTTGCAGCAGAGGTGTGGGTGCATCAGCGCAAAGCGCCCACCATAACCTGAAAGTCTACACGCCAAAGGCTTTTAAAAGGAAAAAGATGTTGTACTGCATCTACAATTCTGTTGGCCTCTCCATAATATCGTAATCAATATCGTACCATGAAATGAGTATTGTGATAATGTCGTACTGTAAGATTTGCATATTGTTACATCCCTACTAGCATTTTAGTTTGTTAGCTGCATAGTGAGGGCAATTTGACTGCTGAATGTATATTATTACTATAAGGTATTTTACAGTATAGACTGCAAAAATGCCAAGGAGCAGCCAATGAACCCTTTTTCCCTTCCAGGCGTTTATTGATTTCCTGCCTAAGTACATCGGCATGACGCGCCCCGAGCAGGAGGACTCAGTGGAGAGGGGGGAAGAGTCTGAAGGGGACGCGCCAATCAGGAGTAACAATGGCCGCTTGCCCGGAGGAGAGTACTTCTTCAGGAAGATCAACCCCGACTTGGTGCTGCCCTGGAGAGGAAGGTCAGACCAACAGTAGGAGCATTTATTTAAAAAAGTTGTTTTGACATTGTCTGACCTCATCGCCACCACAGACATTGTCTGACTTCATCGCCACCACAGACATTGTTGATTCATTTCTCCCTGTGGCCCTCAGAGGCAACTGTTGTTGTGATTTTGGGCCTTACAAAAATAAATTGATTTGATCTGATTTGATTTATTGATGCATGTGGTCTTTTTTTTTTTTGCTGGAGCATCCGTCCAAGATTGTTAAAATATTTCAAAATCCATATAGCCTCCTTCCATTTGGTGATTCCTCAGTTGTTAGTCACATCTACAGAGAGGAGCCAACTAGAAACTGGCCTCTCTCCTCATTGGGCGTCTCTCAGTGAGTGAGATTTATACATGAGGAATTGAAGAAACAGAATTGTTCAAAGGATTTGGGGTCAGTGCAAATGCTGGTCATTTAATGTTTTCTCACCGCACTTTTCCGCAATGGATCCAGACTGAACCAAGTCTATCCCTGTAAACTGAACAGACTGAACCATGAGGAGGGTAGGACCTGCTCCATGCGTTATGACGCACAGCCCCAGAACTCCCCACCCTCCTTGAGAGGGCAAGCCACCTTTTTCCGGTAGAGAACCATGGCCTTGGATTTGGAGGTGCTGATTCTCATCCCAGACGCTTCACACTCGGCTGCAAACCGTCCCAGTGCAGCTGCAGGTCCGGGTTTGATGTAGCCATCAGGACAACATCGTTTGCAAACAGTAGACAGGGAATCCTGTGGTCCCCAAACCGGACACCCTCCGACCCCTGACTGCGCCTAGAAATTCTGTCCATAAAAATGATGAACAGAACCGGTGACAAAGGGCAGCCCTGGCGGAGTCCAACATGCACTGGGAACAGGTCTGACTTACTGCCGGCAATGAACACAGCTCCTGCTCCGGTCATACAGGGACCGGACAGCCCTGAGCAAAGGGCCACGGACCCCGTACTCCCAGAGCACCCCCCAAAGGACACCCCGAGGGACACGATCGAAAGCCTTCTCCAGATCCACAAAGCATATGTGGACTGATTGGGCAAACTCCCATGAACCCTCGAGCACCTGATGGAGGATATAGAGCTGGTCCAGTGTTCCACGACCAGGACGAAAACCACTCTGCTCCTCCTGAATCCGAGGTTCGACTATCGGTCGGATTCTCCTCTCCAGTACCTTGGAATAGACCTTACCGATGAGGCTGAGGAGTGTGATCCCTCTGTAGTTGGAACACACCCTCCGGTCCCTTCTATTGAACAGAGTGAACACCACCCCGGTCTGCCAGTCCAGAGGCACTATCCCCAACCGCCACGCGATGTTGCAGAGACGTGTCAGCCAAGACAGTCCTACAACATCCAGAGACTTAAGGTACTCAGGATTTCATCCACCCCCAGAGCCCTGCCACCGAGGAGTTTGCCAACAACCTCAGTGACTTCAGCTTGGGTGATGGATGAGCCAGCCTCCGAGTCCCCGGTCTCTACGTCCTCTTCGGAAGACGTGCCTGAGGGATTAAGGAGGTCCTCAAAGTATTCCTTCCACCGTCTGATGACATCCCCAGTCGAGGTCAGCAGGTCTCCACCCGCACCGTAAACAGTGTTGGTAAAGCCCTGGTTCCCCCTCTTGGTTTGCCAGGTCTCCTGGTTTGCCAGGAGGGGGACGGTTTGCCAGAATTTCCGTGGGGCTGATAGGCCCGTTCCCCTCTCAGCCCCGGGTTTTTGCCTCCTCAACAGCACAAGCTCCAAGAAGGCCGGGTACTCTGCACTGCGGCCCGAAGGCCGACTTAACAGTGAGAGACCTGTCCCCCACCCGAAGGCGAGGGGACGCGACCCTCTCGTCCATCGGGGTGAACTCCAACAAGTGGCAGTTGAGCTGAGGGGCTATAAGCAAGCCCACACCAGCCCGCCGCCTCTCCCCGGTGGGGCCCCGGTAACGCCAATCCGGGCGACGTAACTGGCCTTGATCTTGTACTCGTCAGATAGGGCTTCTGAACAGCTCTTTGTCACCTAGGACCTAGGTTTGGCTTGGGAGACTCTACCACCAGGTCGGCCACCAGGCGCTCGCCGTCCCTCAAATAGT
Source organism: Eucyclogobius newberryi (assembly GCF_026437365.1). Lineage (NCBI taxonomy): Eukaryota > Metazoa > Chordata > Actinopteri > Gobiiformes > Gobiidae > Eucyclogobius > Eucyclogobius newberryi. Next base: position 526,706 of record NW_027315857.1, on the reverse strand, counting down.
CAACATTTTGCTTCTATCGGGAACATTCCCAAGAGCCTTAAAAACTGTCTCTCTTTAGGAAGAGCAGTCTTGATGCCAGAGTGTTAAAGAATTACCGGCCCTTCTCAAACCTACCGTTTTTGGGGAAGGTCTTTGAGAAAGTTCTTTACCAACAGCTTAATAATTATCTTGTAATTTAACACTGTCGATCATGGGACCCAGGGGCGGCAGTAGCTCAGTGGTAGAGTGCTCGTCTTCTGATCCAAAGGTCGGCTTTGTTAGGTTCGACTCCCCTCTCGGTCAGAGCAGTCAGATCCACTGGCCCGCAGGTTGGCGATGCGATCGCAGCTGCCTCATGAGAATACTGCCGTTGTGTCCTTGGGCAAGACACTTAACCCAACTCGTCCCCCAGTGTCTGCGTACATCTGGTGTGTGAATGGGTGACTGGTTCCTTGATGTAAAGCGCTTTGAGTACCTTGACGGTAGAAAAGCGCTATATAAATGTGACCATTTACCCTCTGGGTGGGCATCACTGGCACCGCCCTAAACTGGTTAAGGTCCTATCTAGAAGACATGGAGTAACGTATTTTTAGGACTTAAGCCGCTGTTGGCCAATACAACGGTGCGTCTTATTTATAGATTTTACTAGCTAACGGCCACCGGGGGCACTCTAGCAAGCATTTGACACACTGTAGAAGAAGACGTCAGTGAACAGTGGAAGCTCTGCCAGGGGACACGTCGTGTGCTCTATATTTTAAACTTCAAAATGCTGTGTGTTTTATTACAATCAGACTCATATTCACTGAGAAATTAGTCTAATTAGTCCCGTGGCGCAGCAGCGGACCGCGGGTGCGCCTCGAGTACCCCAGTTCAAAAGACCTATATGGACAATTTCTATTTTCTTTGTAAATTTTGTGTGCGCTGCTTTTATTCAGGATTGCTGTATAGCCCAAAAAAGTACGGTACTTTGTTGGGATCAGTAACTGTGTCTTTTTATCATCTGAAGAATATTGCCAAAATCATAGTGTCTAAACCAGATTTGGAGAGACTTATCCATGCGTTTGTCTCCAGTAGATTAGACTGTAACGGCCGCTCACTGGTCTCTCCAAACGAGCTGTAAAACAGCTGCAGTTCATCCAGAACGCTACTGCTCGGGTCCTGACTAGAACCAGGAAGTACCATCACATTAGTCCTGACCAGAACCAGGAAGTACCATCATATTAGTCCTGACTAGAACCAGGAAGTACCATCACATTAGTCCTGACTAGAACCAGGAAGTACCATCACATTAGTCCTGTTCTCAGGTCTCTGCCCCCTGTGGCTCAGAGAAGAGACTTTAAAGCAGCTCTGCTTGTGTACAAGTCTCTCCATGGCCTAGCACCAAAGTACATCTCGGACATGTTAGAGCCATATGAACCATCTCGGACTCTGAGGACCTCAGGGACCGGCCTCCTGCTGGTGCCAGAGTCAGGACTAAACATGGAGCGGCCTCCTGCTGGTGCCAGAGTCAGGACTAAACATGGACCGGCCTCCTGCTGGTGCCAGAGTCAGGACTAAACATGGAGCGGCCTCCTGCTGGTGCCAGAGTCAGGACTAAACATGGACCGGCCTCCTGCTGGTGCCAGAGTCAGGACTAAACATGGAGAATCTGTGTTCCAGTTCGACGGGGCAAAGGTCTGGAACAGCCTTCCTGAAGTTGTGAGACAGGCCCCGCCCCCGGCTTTGTTTAAATCTAAGCTAAAAACGGGTTGGTTTATGCTTTTGTGTGAAGGCTTTTTAAACTACAAACTAATTAATTCTAAATACATTTTTAATGTAATTATTTATGCTTTTATTTTGTCTTGTGATTTATGTTATATTGTGATTTGAATATGTTTTTACGATTGTGGAGCACTTTGATTGAATGTTGATCACTGCATGAGGACAGCAACAAATTGTTCTATGAACTATCATTGTTTCCTGTCAAACTACTTAAATAGCATTGTATTGAAAATGTGTACAACATTTAGTTTATTTCACAAACCACTTATTGTCTATATTTATTTGTCTTCATTCAAGTCATTCAATTAAACTCTACAATTTCCCTCTAAACTCACTTTGAGAAAGCCTGAATTCGAGTTTCGTTTGTTTGTGTTGCAGATGTGAGAGCGCCGTCTATCTCCAGAGACATCCGGACGGTTACTGCCTCATTCTGCCTCCAAACCTGAATTCGGCCATCGCTGCGGTCACGTATATGGCCGAGCAACTGAAGAAACAAGACACAGACGACACGGTCAGATAACCACACTGCCCCCTCTGGTGTGGAGGGAGACTCACGGTCACAGAGTGGGGATTTGTAATATCTGCATAGGGCTTTACAGAGCTCCTGAATAAAAAACGCTCCAACAGAATTTACAAAGAAACTAGAAATTGTACAAACACCTGCACCTGTCAATAATCTGCAGGTGCCCACGTTGTAACTTGAGATATTTACACACGTCACTGTCTTCTGAACCGGGCGTCTCGCGGCGCACCCGCCGGTCAAATTATACATCGTTTGAAAGCTCTAAGCCTTCCCGATGCCGCCATGGGGTGGAATCATCATTACGAGCACTTACGCGCTCGTCAGTCCCTATTCCGTCGGGATGCCCCGCCCTCTCCCCATAGACTTCCATTGATTTGAGCAGATACAAGCATGGCCCATGCCTGCGGCATGGATTCTCGCGTACGGGATGATGCCAGGAGGGTTTTTGGAGGAATGCAGCGCTTCGCGCTGCTGTTGTCAACAATTAGTGAATGGGCTACGCCCATTCACTAATTGTTGACTATTTCTGTCATAGCAGGAGTAAGTATGCATGATCCATGCCTTCGGCATGGGCTAGTTCACTGTACTTGCCAGGGGCGACGGGGTACCAAACATGCAGGCTGCGCCCGCATGTTTGGTCAGACAGTTACAATGCTGCCTTCGGCAGCATTGCGGGAGCAATAGGCCCTCCGCCCTGCTGGGGCTCGGGCCTAATAATCCATACAGTAAGGGCTCTGGATTATAAAGCGCACTGACGGTTTTTGAGGACATTAAAGGCTTTTAAGTGCGCCTTATAGTGCGTAAAATACGGTAGATTTAAATGATCACTTTCAGCTCTCTGATCACTTCACATCAATCAAATATCACTCAGGACTTGAGTAGTGTAAATATATTTGGATAACTACACCTAGGTATGTCATGTTTTATACAGAACAACCTCTTTCCTCATGAGGGCTGCACCCATCAGACGTTCTTTCTAACAACTGTGTCACATGTGTACAAATACTTCTATACATTTAAAATACCTTATGACTTATGTTTGCTGTTTATGAGATACATTTTCTCAATATTTTCATGATCAAAACACATATAATATCGGGACTTAACAACAGACTATGAATAAAAAGAGTCCTACATCTGCCTCGGGGGCCCGGTAGCAGCTGGTTGTGACCGGGTTTTGGGCCCGGCCCAGTGGTTGGGAACCCCTGTTTTAACGGACATATTCTGGATGATGTATAATTTAAACATGCTCTTGTACCTTTGCTCTGGCATCTCATGTTCTCATGTTTCTCATGTTTTACAACTTAAAACAACGTACACAATATAAAAATGCAACACTTCATGAGCTGAACTAGAAAATATCTATTTCTCAAATATTGTTCACAAATCCGTCCAAATCTGTTTTACTGAGAAATTATGGTTGATATTAATAATCCGGTTATGGTCCTGGAATAAACACAAGCATAACACTGTTGACATTTGCCTTAAAAATGTCTGTTTCACCAACTTTACCATCAACATACACGAGGAGCCAGAGAAAAGACTGTAAAGCAAGCGACCTAACCATATTTACACATGAGGCCCCTACACCATATTTACACATGAGGCCCCTACACCATTTTTACACATGAGGCCCCTACACCATTTTTACACATGAGGCCCCTACACCATTTTTACACATGAGGCCCCTACACCATTTTTACACATGAGGCCCCTACACCATTTTTACACATGAGGCCCCTACACCATTTTTACACATGAGGCCCCTACACCATTTTTACACATGAGGCCCCTACACCATTTTTACACATGAGGCCCCTACACCATTTTTACACATGAGGCCCCTACACCATTTTTACACATGAGGCCCCTACACCATTTTTACACATGAGGCCCCTACACCATTTTTACACATGAGGCCCCTACACCATTTTTACACATGAGGCCCCTACACCATTTTTACACATGAGGCCCCTACACCATTTTTACACATGAGGCCCCTACACCATTTTTACACATGAGGCCCCTACACCATTTTTACACATGAGGCCCCAACACCATTTTTACACATGAGGCCCCTACACCATTTTTACACATGAGGCCCCTACACCATTTTTACACATGAGGCCCCTACACCATTTTTACACATGAGGCCCCTACACCATTTTTACACATGAGGCCCCTACACCATTTTTACACATGAGGCCCCAACACCATATTTACACATGAGGCCCCAACACCATATTTACACATGAGGCCCCAACACCATATTTACACATGAGGCCCCTACACCATATTTACACATGAGGCCCCTACACCATATTTACACATGAGGCCCCAACACCATATTTACACATGAGGCCCCAACACCATATTTACACATGAGGCCCCAACACCATATTTACACATGAGGGCCCAACACCATATTTACACATGAGGCCCCAACACCATATTTACACATGAGGCCCCAACACCATATTTACACATGAGGCCCCAACACCATATTTACACATGAGGCCCCAACACCATATTTACACATGAGGCCCCAACACCATATTTACACATGAGGCCCCAACACCATATTTACACATGAGGCCCCAACACCATATTTACACATGAGGCCCCTACACCATATTTACACATGAGGCCCCAGCACCATTTTTACACATGAGGCCCCTACACCATATTTACACATGAGGCCCCAACACCATATTTACACATGAGGGCCCAACACCATATTTACACATGAGGGCCCAACACATGAGGCCCCAACACCATATTTACACATGAGGGCCCAACACCATTTTTACACATGAGGCCCCTACACCATTTTTACACATGAGGCCCCTACACCATATTTACACATGAGGGCCCAACACCATTTTTACACATGAGGCCCCAACACCATATTTACACATGAGGCCCCTACACCATATTTACACATGAGGGCCCAACACCATATTTACACATGAGGGCCCAACACATGAGGGCCCAACACCATATTTACACATGAGGCCCCAACACCATATTTACACATGAGGGCCCAACACCATATTTACACATGAGGCCCCAACACCATATTTACACATGAGGGCCCAACACCATATTTACACATGAGGGCCCAACACCATATTTACACATGAGGGCCCAACACCATATTTACACATGAGGCCCCAACACCATATTTACACATGAGGCCCCAACACCATATTTACACATGAGGGCCCAACACCATATTTACACATGAGGCCCCTACACCATATTTACACATGAGGCCCCAACACCAGATTTACACATGAGGCCCCAACACCATATTTACACATGAGGCCCCAACACCATATTTACACATGAGGGCCCAACACCATATTTACACATGAGGCCCCAACACCATATTTACACATGAGGGCCCAACACCATATCTACACATGAGGCCCCAACACCATATTTACACATGAGGGCCCAACACCATATTCACACATGAGGCCCCAACACCATATTTATACATGAGGCCCCTACACCATATTTATACATGAGGGCCCAACACCATGTCTACACATGAGGCCCCAACACCATATTTACACATGAGGGCCCAACACCATATTCACACATGAGGCCCCTACACCATATTTACACATGAGGCCCCAACACCATATTTACACATGAGGCCCCTACACCATATTTACACATGAGGGCCCAACACCATATTCACACATGAGGGCCCAACACCATATTTACACATGAGGCCCCTACACCATATTTACACATGAGGGCCTAACACCATATTTACACATGAGGCCCCTACACCATATTTACACATGAGGGCCCAACACCATATCTACACATGAGGCCCCTACACCATATTTACACATGAGGCCCCAACACCATATTTACACATGAGGCCCCTACACCATATTTACACATGAGGGCCCAACACCATATTCACACATGAGGGCCCAACACCATATTTACACATGAGGCCCCTACACCATATTTACACATGAGGGCCCAACACCATATCTACACATGAGGCCCCAACACCATATTCACACATGAGGGCCCAACACCATATTCACACATGAGGGCCCAACACCATATTCACACATGAGGGCCCAACACCATATTTACACATGAGGCCCCTACACCATTTTCACACATGAGGGCCCAACTATATATTTACACATGAGGCCCCTACACCATATTTACACATGAGGCCCCAACACCATATTTACACATGAGGCCCCAACACCATATTCACTCATGAGGCCCCTACACCATATTTACACATGAGGGCCCAACACCATATTTACACATGAGGCCCCAACACCATATTCACACATGAGGGCCCAACACCATATTTACACATGAGGGCCCAACACCATATTTACACATGAGGGCCCAACACCATATCTACACATGAGGCCCCAACACCATATTTACACATGAGGCCCCAACACCATATTTACACATGAGGGCCCAACACCATATTTACACATGAGGCCCCAACACCATATTTACACATGAGGCCCCAACACCATATTTACACATGAGGCCCCTACACCATATTTACACATGAGGCCCCAACACCATATTTACACATGAGGGCCCAACACCATATTTACACATGAGGCCCCAACACCATATTTACACATGAGGCCCCAACAGCATATTTACACATGAGGCCCCAACACCATATTTACATATGAGGCCCCTACACCATATTTACACATGAGGCCCCTACACCATATTTACACATGAGGCCCCAACACCATATTTACACATGAGGCCCCAACACCATATTTACACATGAGGCCCCTACACCATATTTACACATGAGGCCCCAACACCATATTTACACATGAGGCCCCAACACCATATTTACACATGAGGCCCCTACACCATATTTACACATGAGGCCCCAACACCATATTTACACATGAGGCCCCAACACCATATTTACACATGAGGGCCCAACACCATATTTACACATGAGGCCCCAACACCATATTTACACATGAGGGCCCAACACCATATTTACACATGAGGCCCCAACACCATATTTACACATGAGGGCCCAACACATGAGGGCCCAACACCATATTTACGCATGAGGCCCCAACACCATATTAACACATGAGGCCCCAACACCATATTTACACATGAGGCCCCAACACCATATTTACACATGAGGCCCCTACACCTTATTTACACATGAGGCCCCAACACCATATTTACACATGAGGCCCCAACACCATATTTACACATGAGGCCCCAACACCATATTTACACATGAGGGCCCAACACCATATTTACACATGAGGGCCCAACACCATATCTACACATGAGGCCCCAACACCATATTTACACATGAGGCCCCAACACCATATTTACACATGAGGGCCCAACACCATATTTACACATGAGGCCCCAACACCATATTTACACATGAGGCCCCAACACCATATTTACACATGAGGGCCCAACACCATATTTACACATGAGGCCCCAACACCATATTTACACATGAGGGCCCAACACCATATTTACACATGAGGGCCCAACACCATATTTACACATGAGGGCCCAACACCATATTTACACATGAGGCCCCAACACCATATTTACACATGAGGCCCCAACACCATATTTACACATGAGGGCCCAACACCATATTTACACATGAGGCCCCTACACCATATTTACACATGAGGCCCCAACACCAGATTTACACATGAGGCCCCAACACCATATTTACACATGAGGCCCCAACACCATATTTACACATGAGGGCCCAACACCATATTTACACATGAGGCCCCAACACCATATTTACACATGAGGGCCCAACACCATATCTACACATGAGGCCCCAACACCATATTTACACATGAGGGCCCAACACCATATTCACACATGAGGCCCCAACACCATATTTATACATGAGGCCCCTACACCATATTTATACATGAGGGCCCAACACCATGTCTACACATGAGGCCCCAACACCATATTTACACATGAGGGCCCAACACCATATTCACAAATGAGGCCCCTACACCATATTTACACATGAGGCCCCAACACCATATTTACACATGAGGCCCCTACACCATATTTACACATGAGGGCCCAACACCATATTCACACATGAGGGCCCAACACCATATTTACACATGAGGCCCCTACACCATATTTACACATGAGGGCCCAACACCATATTTACACATGAGGCCCCTACACCATATTTACACATGAGGGCCCAACACCATATCTACACATGAGGCCCCTACACCATATTTACACATGAGGCCCCAACACCATATTTACACATGAGGCCCCTACACCATATTTACACATGAGGGCCCAACACCATATTCACACATGAGGGCCCAACACCATATTTACACATGAGGCCCCTACACCATATTTACACATGAGGGCCAAACACCATATCTACACATGAGGCCCCAACACCATATTCACACATGAGGGCCCAACACCATATTCACACATGAGGGCCCAACACCATATTCACACATGAGGGCCCAACACCATATTTACACATGAGGCCCCTACACCATTTTCACACATGAGGGCCCAACTATATATTTACACATGAGGCCCCTACACCATATTTACACATGAGGCCCCAACACCATATTTACACATGAGGCCCCAACACCATATTCACTCATGAGGCCCCTACACCATATTTACACATGAGGGCCCAACACCATATTTACACATGAGGCCCCAACACCATATTCACACATGAGGGCCCAACACCATATTTACACATGAGGGCCCAACACCATATTTACACATGAGGGCCCAACACCATATCTACACATGAGGCCCCAACACCATATTTACACATGAGGCCCCAACACCATATTTACACATGAGGGCCCAACACCATATTTACACATGAGGCCCCAACACCATATTTACACATGAGGCCCCAACACCATATTTACACATGAGGCCCCAACACCATATTTACACATGAGGCCCCAACAGCATATTTACACATGAGGCCCCAACACCATATTTACATATGAGGCCCCTACACCATATTTACACATGAGGCCCCTACACCATATTTACACATGAGGCCCCAACACCATATTTACACATGAGGCCCCAACACCATATTTACACATGAGGCCCCTACACCATATTTACACATGAGGCCCCAACACCATATTTACACATGAGGCCCCAACACCATATTTACACATGAGGCCCCTACACCATATTTACACATGAGGCCCCAACACCATATTTACACATGAGGCCCCAACACCATATTTACACATGAGGGCCCAACACCATATTTACACATGAGGCCCCAACACCATATTTACACATGAGGGCCCAACACCATATTTACACATGAGGCCCCAACACCATATTTACACATGAGGGCCCAACACATGAGGGCCCAACACCATATTTACGCATGAGGCCCCAACACCATATTAACACATGAGGCCCCAACACCATATTTACACATGAGGCCCCAACACCATATTTACACATGAGGCCCCTACACCTTATTTACACATGAGGGCCCAACACCATATTTACACATGAGGCCCCAACACCATATTTACACATGAGGCCCCAACACCATATTTACACATGAGGGCCCAACACCATATTTACACATGAGGGCCCAACACCATATCTACACATGAGGCCCCAACACCATATTTACACATGAGGCCCCAACACCATATTTACACATGAGGGCCCAACACCATATTTACACATGAGGGCCCAACACCATATCTACACATGAGGCCCCAACACCATATTTACACATGAGGCCCCTACACCTTATTTACACATGAGGGCCCAACACCATATTTACACATGAGGCCCCAACACCATATTTACACATGAGGCCCCAACACCATATTAACACATGAGGCCCCTACACCATATTTACACATGAGGCCCCAACACCATATTTACACATGAGGCCCCAACACCATATTTACACATGAGGCCCCTACACCATATTTACACATGAGGCCCCAACACCATATTTACACATGAGGCCCCAACACCATATTTACACATGAGGGCCCAACACCATATTTACAAATGAGGCCCCAACACCATATTTACACATGAGGCCCCAACACCATATTTACACATGAGGGCCCAACACCATATTTACACATGAGGCCCCAACACCATATTTACACATGAGGGCCCAACACATGAGGGCCCAACACCATATTTACGCATGAGGCCCCAACACCATATTAACACATGAGGCCCCAACACCATATTTACACATGAGGCCCCAACACCATATTTACACATGAGGCCCCTACACCTTATTTACACATGAGGGCCCAACACCATATTTACACATGAGGCCCCAACACCATATTTACACATGAGGCCCCAACACCATATTTACACATGAGGGCCCAACACCATATTTACACATGAGGGCCCAACACCATATCTACACATGAGGCCCCAACACCATATTTACACATGAGGCCCCAACACCATATTTACACATGAGGGCCCAACACCATATTTACACATGAGGGCCCAACACCATATCTACACATGAGGCCCCAACACCATATTTACACATGAGGCCCCTACACCTTATTTACACATGAGGGCCCAACACCATATTTACACATGAGGCCCCAACACCATATTTACACATGAGGCCCCAACACCATATTTACACATGAGGGCCCAACACCATATTTACACATGAGGCCCCAACACCAGATTTACACATGAGGCCCCTACACCATATTTACACATGAGGCCCCAACACCAGATTTACACATGAGGCCCCTAGACCATATTTACACATGAGGCCCCAACACCATATTTACACATGAGGCCCCAACAGCATATTTACACATGAGGCCCCGACAGCATATTTACACATGAGGCCCCTACACCATATTTACACATGAGGCCCCTACACCATATTTAAACATGAGGCCCCAACACCATATTTACACATGAGGCCCCAACACCATATTTACACATGAGGCCCCTACACCATATTTACACATGAGGCCCCAACACCATATTTACACATGAGGCCCCAACACCATATTTACACATGAGGCCCCTACACCATATTTACACATGAGGCCCCAACACCATATTTACACATGAGGCCCCAACACCATATTTACACATGAGGCCCCTACACCATATTTACACATGAGGCCCCAACACCATATTTACACATGAGGCCCCAACACCATATTTACACATGAGGCCCCTACACCATATTTACACATGAGGCCCCAACACCATATTTACACATGAGGCCCCAACACCATATTTAAACATGAGGGCCCAACACCATATTTACACATGAGGCCCCAACACCATATTTACACATGAGGCCCCAACACCATATTTACACATGAGGGCCCAACACCATATTTACACATGAGGGCCCAACACCATATTTACAAATGAGGCCCCAACACCATATTTACACATGAGGCCCCAACACCATATTTACACATGAGGGCCCAACACCATATTTACACATGAGGCCCCTACACCATATTTACACATGAGGGCCCAACACATGAGGGCCCAACACCATATTTACACATGAGGCCCCAACACCATATTTACACATGAGGCCCCAACACCATATTTACACATGAGGGCCCAACACCATATTTACACATGAGGCCCCTACACCATATTTACACATGAGGGCCCAACACATGAGGGCCCAACACCATATTTACACATGAGGGCCCAACACCATATTTACACATGAGGCCCCAACACCATATTTACACATGAGGCCCCAACACCATATTTACACATGAGGGCCCAACACCATATTTACACATGAGGGCCCAATACCATATCTACACATGAGGCCCCAACACCATATTTACACATGAGGGCCCAACACCATATCTACACATGAGGCCCCAACACCATATTTACACATGAGGGCCCAACACCATATCTACACATGAGGCCCCAACACCATATTTACACATGAGGCCCCTACACCATATTTATACATGAGGGCCCAACACCATGTCTACACATGAGGCCCCAACACCATATTTACACATGAGGGCCCAACACCATATTCACACATGAGGCCCCTACACCATATTTACACATGAGGCCCCAACACCATATTTACACATGAGGCCCCTACACCATATTTACACATGAGGGCCCAACACCATATTCACACATGAGGGCCCAACACCATATTTACACATGAGGCCCCTACACCATATTTACACATGAGGGCCCAACACCATATTTACACATGAGGCCCCAACACCATATTCACACATGAGGCCCCAACACCATATTTACACATGAGGCCCCTACACCATATTTACACATGAGGCCCCAACACCATATTTACACATGAGGCCCCAACACCATTTTTACACATGAGGCCCCAAAACCATATTTACACATGAGGCCCCTACACCATTTTTACACATGAGGCCCCTACACCATTTTTACACATGAGGCCCCAACACCATATTTACACATGAGGCCCCTACACCATATTTACACATGAGGCCCCAACACCATATTTACACATGAGGCCCCAACACCATATTTACACATGAGGCCCCAACACCATTTTTACACATAAGGCCCCTACACCATATTTACACATGAGGCCCCTACACCATATTTACACATGAGGCCCTAACACCATATTTACACATGAGGCCCCTACACCATATTTACACTTGATGCCCCAACACCATATTTACACATGAGGGCCCAACACCATATTCACACATGAGGCCCCAACACCATATTTACACATGAGGCCCCAACACCATATTTACACATGAGGCCCCAACACCATATTTACACATGAGGCCCCAACACCATATTTACACATGAGGCCCCAACACCATATTTACACATGAGGGCCCAACACCATATTTACACATGAGGCCCCAACACCATTTTTACACATGAGGCCCCTACACCATATTTACACATGAGGCCCCTACACCATATTTACACATGAGGCCCCAACACCATATTTACACATGAGGCCCCTACACCATATTTACACATGAGGCCCCTACACCATATTTACACTTGATGCCCCAACACCATATTCACACATGAGGCCCCAACACCATATTTACACATGAGGGCCCAACACCATATTTACACATGAGGCCCCAACACCATATTTACACATGAGGCCCCAACACCATATTTACACATGAGGCCCCAACACCATATTTACACATGAGGCCCCTACACCATATTTACACATGAGGCCCCAACACCATATTTACACATGAGGCCCCAACACCATATTTACACATGAGGCCCCAACACCATATTTACACATGAGGCCCCAACACCATATTTACACATGAGGGCCCAACACCATATTTACACATGAGGCCCCTACACCATATTTACACATGAGGCCCCAACACCATATTTACACATGAGGTCCCAACATCATATTTACACATGAGGCCCCAACACCATATTTACACATGAGGGCCCAACACCATATTTACACATGAGGCCCCAACACCATATTTACACATGAGGCCCCAACACCATATTTAAACATGAGGGCCCAACACCATATTTACACATGAGGCCCCAACACCATATTTACACATGAGGCCCCAACACCATATTTACACATGAGGGCCCAACACCATATTTACACATGAGGGCCCAACACCATATTTACAAATGAGGCCCCAACACCATATTTACACATGAGGCCCCAACACCATATTTACACATGAGGGCCCAACACCATATTTACACATGAGGCCCCTACACCATATTTACACATGAGGGCCCAACACATGAGGGCCCAACACCATATTTACACATGAGGCCCCAACACCATATTTACACATGAGGCCCCAACACCATATTTACACATGAGGGCCCAACACCATATTTACACATGAGGCCCCTACACCATATTTACACATGAGGGCCCAACACATGAGGCCCCAACACCATATTTACACATGAGGGCCCAACACCATATTTACACATGAGGCCCCAACACCATTTTTACACATGAGGCCCCTACACCATATTTACACATGAGGCCCCTACACCATATTTACACATGAGGCCCCAACACCATATTTACACATGAGGCCCCTACACCATATTTACACATGAGGCCCCTACACCATATTTACACTTGATGCCCCAACACCATATTCACACATGAGGCCCCAACACCATATTTACACATGAGGGCCCAACACCATATTTACACATGAGGCCCCAACACCATATTTACACATGAGGCCCCAACACCATATTTACACATGAGGCCCCAACACCATATTTACACATGAGGCCCCTACACCATATTTACACATGAGGCCCCAACACCATATTTACACATGAGGCCCCAACACCATATTTACACATGAGGCCCCAACACCATATTTACACATGAGGCCCCTACACCATATTTACACATAAGGCCCCAACACCATATTTACACATGAGGTCCCAACATCATATTTACACATGAGGCCCCAACACCATATTTACACATGAGGCCCCAACACCATATTTAAACATGAGGGCCCAACACCATATTTACACATGAGGCCCCAACACCATATTTACACATGAGGCCCCAACACCATATTTACACATGAGGGCCCAACACCATATTTACACATGAGGGCCCAACACCATATTTAAAAATGAGGCCCCAACACCATATTTACACATGAGGCCCCAACACCATATTTACACATGAGGGCCCAACACCATATTTACACATGAGGCCCCTACACCATATTTACACATGAGGGCCCAACACATGAGGGCCCAACACCATATTTACACATGAGGCCCCAACACCATATTTACACATGAGGCCCCAACACCATATTTACACATGAGGGCCCAACACCATATTTACACATGAGGCCCCTACACCATATTTACACATGAGGGCCCAACACATGAGGGCCCAACACCATATTTACACATGAGGGCCCAACACCATATTTACACATGAGGCCCCAACACCATATTTACACATGAGGCCCCAACACCATATTTACACATGAGGGCCCAACACCATATTTACACATGAGGGCCCAATACCATATCTACACATGAGGCCCCAACACCATATTTACACATGAGGGCCCAACACCATATCTACACATGAGGCCCCAACACCATATTTACACATGAGGCCCCTACACCATATTTACACTTGATGCCCCAACACCATATTTACACATGAGGGCCCAACACCATATTCACACATGAGGCCCCAACACCATATTTACACATGAGGCCCCAACACCATATTTACACATGAGGCCCCAACACCATATTTACACATGAGGCCCCAACACCATATTTACACATGAGGTCCCAACACCATATTTACACATGAGGCCCCAACACCATATTTACACATGAGGGCCCAACACCATATTTACACATGAGGCCCCAACACCATTTTTACACATGAGGCCCCTACACCATATTTACACATGAGGCCCCTACACCATATTTACACATGAGGCCCCAACACCATATTTACACATGAGGCCCCTACACCATATTTACACATGAGGCCCCTACACCATATTTACACTTGATGCCCCAACACCATATTCACACATGAGGCCCCAACACCATATTTACACATGAGGGCCCAACACCATATTTACACATGAGGCCCCAACACCATATTTACACATGAGGCCCCAACACCATATTTACACATGAGGCCCCAACACCATATTTACACATGAGGCCCCTACACCATATTTACACATGAGGCCCCAACACCATATTTACACATGAGGCCCCAACACCATATTTACACATGAGGCCCCAACACCATATTTACACATAAGGCCCCAACACCATATTTACACATGAGGTCCCAACACCATATTTACACATGAGGCCCCAACACCATATTTAAACATGAGGGCCCAACACCATATTTACACATGAGGCCCCAACACCATATTTACACATGAGGCCCCAACACCATATTTACACATGAGGGCCCAACACCATATTTACACATGAGGGCCCAACACCATATTTACAAATGAGGCCCCAACACCATATTTACACATGAGGCCCCAACACCATATTTACACATGAGGGCCCAACACCATATTTACACATGAGGCCCCTACACCATATTTACACATGAGGGCCCAACACATGAGGGCCCAACACCATATTTACACATGAGGCCCCAACACCATATTTACACATGAGGCCCCATCACCATATTTACACATGAGGGCCCAACACATGAGGGCCCAACACCATATTTACACATGAGGGCCCAACACCATATTTACACATGAGGCCCCTACACCATATTTACACATGAGGGCCCAACACATGAGGCCCCAACACCATATTTACACATGAGGGCCCAACACCATATTTACACATGAGGCCCCAACACCATTTTTACACATGAGGCCCCTACACCATATTTACACATGAGGCCCCTACACCATATTTACACATGAGGCCCCAACACCATATTTACACATGAGGCCCCTACACCATATTTACACATGAGGCCCCTACACCATATTTACACTTGATGCCCCAACACCATATTCACACATGAGGCCCCAACACCATATTTACACATGAGGGCCCAACACCATATTTACACATGAGGCCCCAACACCATATTTACACATGAGGCCCCAACACCATATTTACACATGAGGCCCCAACACCATATTTACACATGAGGCCCCAACACCATATTTACACATGAGGCCCCAACACCATATTTACACATGAGGCCCCAACACCATATTTACACATAAGGCCCCAACACCATATTTACACATGAGGCCCCTACACCATATTTACACATGAGGGCCCAACACCATATTTACACATGAGGGCCCAACACCATATTTACAAATGAGGCCCCAACACCATATTTACACATGAGGCCCCAACACCATATTTACACATGAGGGCCCAACACCATATTTACACATGAGGCCCCTACACCATATTTACACATGAGGGCCCAACACATGAGGGCCCAACACCATATTTACACATGAGGCCCCAACACCATATTTACACATGAGGCCCCAACACCATATTTACACATGAGGGCCCAACACCATATTTACACATGAGGCCCCTACACCATATTTACACATGAGGGCCCAACACCATATTTACACTTGATGCCCCAACACCATATTTACACATGAGGCCCCAACAGCATATTTACACATGAGGCCCCAACACCATATTTACACATGAGGGCCCAACACCATATTTACACATGAGGCCCCAACACCATATTTACACATGAGGCCCCAACACCATATTCACACATGAGGCCCCAACACCATATTTACACATGAGGGCCCAACACCATATTTACACATGAGGCCCCAACACCATATTTACACATGAGGCCCCAACACCATATTTACACATGAGGCCCCAACACCATATTTACACATGAGGCCCCTACACCATATTTACACATGAGGCCCCAACACCATATTTACACATGAGGCCCCAACACCATATTTACACATGAGGCCCCAACACCATATTTACACATAAGGCCCCAACATCATATTTACACATGAGGCCCCTACACCATATTTACACATGAGGCCCCTACACCATATTTACACATGAGGCCCCAACACCATATTTACACATGAGGGCCCAACACCATATTTACACATGAGGCCCCAACACCATTTTTACACATGAGGCCCCAACACCATATTTACACATGAGGCCCCTACACCATATTTACACATGAGGCCCCAACACCATATTTACACATGAGGCCCCTACACCATATTTACACATGAGGCCCCTACACCATATTTACACTTGATGCCCCAACACCATATTTACACATGAGGCCCCAACAGCATATTTACACATGAGGCCCCAACACCATATTTACACATGAGGGCCCAACACCATATTTACACATGAGGCCCCAACACCATATTCACACATGAGGCCCCAACACCATATTTACACATGAGGGCCCAACACCATATTTACACATGAGGCCCCAACACCATATTTACACATGAGGCCCCAACACCATATTTACACATGAGGCCCCAACACCATATTTACACATGAGGCCCCTACACCATATTTACACATGAGGCCCCAACACCATATTTACACATGAGGCCCCAACACCATATTTACACATGACGGCCCAACACCATATTTACACATGAGGCCCCAACACCATATTTACACATGAGGCCCCTACACCATATTTACACATGAGGCCCCTACACCATATTTACACATGAGGCCCCTACACCATATTTACACTTGATGCCCCAACACCATATTCACACATGAGGCCCCAACACCATATTTACACATGAGGGCCCAACACCATATTTACACATGAGGCCCCAACACCATATTTACACATGAGGCCCCTACACCATATTTACACATGAGGCCCCAACACCATATTTACACATGAGGCCCCAACACCATTTTTACACATGAGGCCCCTACACCATATTTACACATGAGGGCCCAACACCATATTTACACATGAGGCCCCAACACCATATTTACACATGAGGGCCCAACACCATATTTACACATGAGGCCCCTACACCATATTTACACATGAGGCCCCTACACCATATTTACACATGAGGCCCCTACACCTTATTTACACATGAGGCCCCAACACCATATTCACACATGAGGCCCCTACACCATATTTACACATGAGGCCCCAACACCATATTCACACATGAGGCCCCTACACCATATTTACACATGAGGCCCCAACACCATATTCACACATGAGGCCCCTACACCATATTTACACATGAGGCCCCTACACCATATTTACACATGAGGCCCCTACACCATAGTTGGTGCTGTGCATTTCTTTCTCCTCACGTGGAGTTGTGTTTTTTCCAAACTCAATTTTGGTTTAATATGTCACAGAATATGACGCCACTAGTTCTGGGAACTTTCAGCTGATCTTTTGCGAACTTCCAACGTGCTGCTTCCTCCGTGGCGTCTTCACATGAACTCCTCACATGAACTCCTCACATGAACTCCTCACATGAACTCCTCACATGAACTCCTCACATGAACTCCTCACATGAACTCCTCACATGAACTCCTCACATGAACTCCTCACATGAACTCTTCACATGAACTCCTCACATGAACTCCTCACATGAACTCCTCACATGAACTCCTCACATGAACTCTTCACATGAACTCTTCACATGAACTCTTCACATGAACTCCTGGCATGAACTCCTCACATGAACTCCTCACATGAACTCCTCACATGAACTCTTCACATGAACTCCTCACATGAACTCCTCACATGAACTCCTCACATGAACTCCTCACATGAACTCTTCACATGAACTCTTCACATGAACTCCTCACATGAACTCTTCACATGAACTCTTCACATGAACTCTTCACATGAACTCCTCACATGAACTCCTCACATGAACTCCTCACATGAACTCCTCACATGAACTCTTCACATGAACTCCTGGCATGAACTCCTCACATGAACTCCTCACATGAACTCCTCACATGAACTCCTCACATGAACTCTTCACATGAACTCCTCACATGAACTCCTCACATGAACTCCTCACATGAACTCCTCACTTGAACTCCTCACATGAACTCCTCACATGAACTCTTCACATGAACTCCTCACATGAACTCCTCACATGAACTCCTCACATGAACTCTTCACATGAACTCTTCACATGAACTCCTCACATGAACTCCTCACATGAACTCCTCACATGAACTCCTCACATGAACTCCTCACATGAACTCTTCACATGAACTCTTCACATGAACTCTTCACATGAACTCCTCACATGAACTCCTCACATGAACTCCTCACATGAACTCCTCACATGAACTCTTCACATGAACTCCTCACATGAACTCCTCACATGAACTCTTCACATGAACTCCTGGCATGAACTCCTCACATGAACTCCTCACATGAACTCCTCACATGAACTCCTCACATGAACTCCTCACATGAACTCCTCACATGAACTCCTCACATGAACTCCTCACATGAACTCTTCACATGAACTCTTCACATGAACTCCTCACATGAACTCTTCACATGAACTCTTCACATGAACTCTTCACATGAACTCCTCACATGAACTCCTCACATGAACTCCTCACATGAACTCCTCACATGAACTCTTCACATGAACTCCTGGCATGAACTCCTCACATGAACTCCTCACATGAACTCCTCACATGAACTCCTCACATGAACTCTTCACATGAACTCCTCACATGAACTCCTCACATGAACTCCTCACATGAACTCCTCACATGAACTCCTCACATGAACTCCTCACATGAACTCTTCACATGAACTCCTGGCATGAACTCCTCACATGAACTCCTCACATGAACTCCTCACATGAACTCCTCACATGAACTCCTCACATGAACTCCTCACATGAACTCTTCACATGAACTCCTGGCATGAACTCCTCACTTGAACTCTTCACATGAACTCCTCACATGAACTCCTCACATGAACTCCTCACATGAACTCCACACATGAACTCTTCGCTCGGGGTTCACATACTTGTTCCACACTTTTCACAATGTTTACATGTTGTGTTCAAGACAAACATGAAAACACATACTGTATTTTACAGATTATAAATCACACTTTTTTACATAGTTTTGGCCGATTTATTCTCCGGAGAGACTTATTTCTGATATTTTTTGTTATTTTCACACTGGCCACCGCATTCCACATGCCGACCACAAGAGGGCTCTAACACCGCTCTGAGACAAGGCCAGTTTATTTGTGTCGCACGTTTCATACACAAGGCAATTCAAAGTGCTTCACACAACAGGACAAATGCATTAAATCACAAAGAAATTAAATGAAACAGAAATACAATAAAATTATCTAATTAATTAATTACAAAAATAAAATAAATATAAATAAAATACCTAGCCACAGAGGGTGACGTGTTTCGGAGCCCAACTCCTTTTTAAATCAGTCCAACTGATTGTTGAAGAAGAGTCACTTCCTTTGCCTTTGGAATTCAGGAGTTGTCATGGATCTATTAGATAAGATAAGAGAAGCCTTTATTTGTCCCACAATGGGGAAATTCCAGTTTTGCAACACAGAGTAGGTACAGAAGTAAATAATAAAGAACAGATAACTTATACAAAACTTTAAAAACACTCTTAATAGAAAAACTCTTATAAAAAAAAACTCTTATATTCTTAATAAAAAGTAACAAAAAATAAAATAATGATATTATCGGTTGTTGTTTAAAAGTAACACAGGAGGTTGTGATTAATTGTGCAGTAACACGTGCAGTAATGTATGTACAAGTCAATTCGGAACTAGTCAAAACGACTCAAAACAACGTTGAGGCTGCAACGTGGGGGACTAACCCGAGGCTAAACCTGGAACTAAACCTGGACTAGAACAGGACCAAACCAAAGTCTTCAACAAGGACGATGTATGGGAAGTGTTTCATGGATTGAGTGATTTGGGGTAAAACTGATGCTTTGCTAAACTTGTTAGCATGTTCTTTATGCCATAGTTTTCTGAATAACTGTTCATATGTTACGTTAACATACGACAGTCTAGCCTCATGTAGCTGAATGTTAGCATGTTAGCATGTTAGCATGTTCACCTATTCACCGCGTTGTTGTGCTGTAGTATTGATGGTTCATACTTGGTGTAACTCTGGTGTTGATGGTACTAAGCGTGAAGCTGGTCCGGAGTGGCTAATGTGCCACTGTTAGCGTCTGTGACCGTCTGTGCGTCATGTAGCTTAAGGTGTTGCGTTGTTTGTTCTCTAATCCGTTTATATTTTAAATTGCATTTCAAGATGTTTCTGGATTTGATCTAATCAATATCCTCCAAACATGGGACTTATACTCCAGTGCGACGTACATGTTTTTTTCTTCTCTATTATGCATTTTTTGGCTGGTAAGACTTATACTTTGGAGCAACTTATAGTCCGGAAAATACGGTAATGTTTGTGCAGTATTAGTTTGAAAAGATTGTGTTTTTCTATTGTTGTGACTTAGATGAAGGTCTCAACACATTTTATGACCAATTTAAGCAGAAATCCAAGTAATTCCAAAAGGCTTTTTTCTTGCAACTGTAACTTTACAACCGGCCGTTTTATGAGTGGAATAAAACAATCTCATGATTTGTAGAAACCTCGAATCCGATTTAAAACTACAATAATCAAAAGAAGAATTGGATTGGGGTTTGCCTGTCTGAAAAATGACTTTATTTCTTTTTTTTTTACCCATGGGCTTTATTAGACAGGAAAAACAGCCTGAAAGACAGTGAGAAAGACGGCCTGAAAGACAGCGTGAAAGAAGGCATGAAAAACAGCTTGAAAGACAGCATGAAAGACAGCGTGAAAGACAGCGTGAAAGACGGCCTGAAAAACAGCCTGAAAGACAGCGTGAAAGACAGCGTGAAAGACGGCCTGAAAGACGGCCTGAAAGACGGCCTGAAAGACGGTGTGAAAGACAGCGTGAAAGACGGCCTGAAAGACAGCCTGAAAGACAGCGTGAAAGACGGCCTGAAAGACGGCCTGAAAGACAGCCTGAAAGACAGTGTGAAAGACAGCGTGAAAGACGGCCTGAAAGATGGCCTGAAAGACGGCGTGAAAGACGGCGTGAAAGACAGCGTGAAAGACAGTGAAAGACGGCCTGAAAGACGGCGTGAAAGACACGTGAAAGACAGCGTGATAGACAGCGTGAAAGACACGTGAAAGACAGCGTGAAAGACAGCGTGAAAGACAGCGTGAAAGACACGTGAAAGACAGCGTGAAAGACAGCGTGAAAGACAGCGTGAAAGACGTGAAAGACAGCGTGAATGACATGTGAAAGACAGCGTCAAAGACATGTGGAAAGACATGTGAAAGACAGCGTGAATGACATGTGAAAGACAGCGTCAAAGACATGTGGAAAGACATGTGAAAGACAGCGTGAATGACATGTGAAAGACAGCGTCAAAGACATGTGGAAAGACATGTGAAAGACAGCGTGAAAGACACGTGAAAGACAGCGTGAAATGGGGGATGTGGGAGAAGGGAGGACATGCAGTACATTTCCAGAGTCGGGACTGGAACTCTGGACAGTGTGGAGCCTGGCACACGTGTACTGAGCCTTAACCACTCAACCACCGGGCAGCATGAAAAATGACTTTATTTCAGCTCAAATCAGAGCGTTGCTGGTGTGACCCAGAATACCAGCTCAATGGTCTCATACTGAGAGTCATGTGGTGCCGGGGGTTCCTGTACAGGTCTTACAGGCAGATGACAGACGCTTGAGTTTGACGGAGAAGGTGGAAATCTGTTCTTACAACATGGAAGGAGATAATCAAGACATACAAACTAAACAAAGATTCTAAAATCTTAAACTGGTCGGCTTACAAAGGTTTTGTAAGAAACAGAACTGATCTGAGACTCAAGGTCTGGATTACAAAGGTCTAAAGGTTTTTCACCAGATTGTAAAAGAGAATCTCATGAAAAGTTTTTGAAATGTTGAAAGAATGCTATGGCTTTCAGAAACAGGACTTTTATAGGGTTTTACAAATAAGGGCTAAGGATTACTATAACTAAGAAATAAAACAAGCTAATGACTACTGTAGCCCTCTGACTGACATGTTTATCAAGGCTTTAAGGGAATAATATATAAATGATATCAATACATTTCTAATCTGGACAACTACTCTACTCTAAAGCAAGTTGCAAAGAGAGAGTGGTCTTGTTTTGACGGACAAAAAGTGGGAAGATGTTTGTCCATCCCAGTGGAGAACTACAATGACATGTTTGGATTTAAAGTGCCCATAATTGACAGGGAGGTACAAACTGTTGGAGAACTTGTGGCAGCAGGAAGCAAACCACTATCCCACTACCCCAAAGAAATTCTGGCAAACCGTCCGGCGCCTCAGGAGGGGGAAGCAGTGTCTCACCAACGCCGTTTACGGTGCGGGTGGAGGCCTGCTGACCTCGACCGGGGATGTCGTCGGACGGTGGAAGGAATACTTTGAGGACCTCCTTAATCCCTCAGGCACGTCTTCCGAAGAGGAAGTAGAGACCGGGGACTCGGAGGCTGGCTCATCCATCACCCAAGCTGAAGTCACTGAGGTTGTTTGCAAACCCCTCGGTGGCAGGGCTCCGGGGGTGGATGAGATCCGCCCTGAGTACCTAAAGCATCTGGATGTTGTAGGACTGTCTTGGTTGACACGTCTCTGCAACATCGCGTGGCAGTCGGGGCCCGTGCCTCAGGACTGGCAGACCGGGGTGGTGGTCCCTCTGTTCAAGAAGGGGGACCGGAGGGCGTGTTCCAACTACAGAGGGATCACACTCCTCAGCCTCCGGGTAAGGTCTATTCCAAGGTACTGGAGAGGAGAATCCGACCGATAGTCGAACCTCGGATTCAGGAGGAGCAGAGTGGTTTTCGCCCCGGTCGTGGAACACTGGACCAGCTCTATACCCTCCATCGGGTGCTCGAGGGTTCATGGGAGTTTGCCCAACCGGCCCACAATTGCTTTGTAGATCTGGAGATGGCTTTCGACCGTGTCCCTCGGGGTGTCCTTTGGGGGGTGCTCCGGGAGTACGGGGTCCGGGGCCCTTTGCTCAGGGCTGTCCGGTCCCTGTATGACCGGAGCAGGAGCTGTGTTCGCATTGCCAGCAGTAAGTCAGACCTGTTCCCAGTGCATGTTGGACTCCGCCAGGGCTGCCCTTTGTCACCGGTTCTGTTCATAGTTTTTATGGACAGAATTTCTAGGCGCAGTCAGGGGTCGGAGGGTGTCCGGTTTGGGGACCACAGGATTCCATCTCTGCTGTTTGCAGACGATGTTGTCCCGATGGCTCCATCAAACCCTGACCTGCTGCTGCACTGGGACGGTTTGCAGCCGAGTGTGAAGCGGCTGGGATGAGAATCAGCACCTCCAAATCCGAGGCCATGGTTCTCGACCGGAAAAAGGTGGCTTGCCCTCTTCAGATGGATGGGGAGTCCTTGCCCCAAGTGGAGGAGTTCAAGTATCTCGGGGTCTTGTTCACGAGTGAGGGAGGGATGGACCGTGAGATTGACAGGCGGATCGGTGCAGCGGCTGCAGTGATGCAGTCACCTCATCGGACCGTTGTAGTAAAGAGGGAGCTGAATCAAAAGACAAAGCTCTCGATTTACCGGTCGGTCTACGTTCTGACCTCACCTATGGGCATGAGCTTTGGGTAGTGACCGAAAGAACAAGATCGCGGATACAAGCGGTCGAAATGAGTTTCCTCCGCCGGGTGGCTGGGCGCTCCCTTAGAGATAAGGTGAGGAGCTCGGCCACACGGGGGGAGCTCGGAGTAGAGCCGCTGCTCCTCCACCTCGAGAGGAGCCAGCTGAGGTGGCTCGGGCATCTGTTCCGGAGCCTCCTGGGCGCCTCCCTCGGGAGGTGTTTCAGGCATGTCCCACCGGGAAGAGGCTCCGGGGAAGACCCAGGCCACGCTGGAGAGACTATGTCTCTTGGCTGGCCTGGGAACGCCTCGGGATCCCCCCGGAGGAGTTGGAGTAAGTGTCTGGGGAGGAGGAAGTCTGGGAGTCCCTGCTCAGACTGCTGCCCCCGCAACCCGGCCCCGGATAAAGCGGTAGAAGATGGATGGATGGATGGATGGACGACTCAAAATCCCCCAAAGACCAAGGACTGGACTGACATAATAACAGGAACTATTAGACTCATTTGGAAAAGGACCAATTTGACTGACTCATGGACCAAATGAGGCTTTTGTTTTTAATCAATTGTTCCATGATTTTATTTTGGAGGTTCACTCTCTGATTGGGTTCGGAAAAAAATTGAAAATATATGTATGTATGTATGTATGTATGTATGTATGTATATAGAACCTAACAGTATCTATATTCTAAATTATATATGTATTTCCCTGACTTGTGACACTTTTTTTGCCATTTCATTTGGATATATGTTAAACCTGTATCACATCTAAATATCTGCCTGAAGTGTCCTTGATTGGATGAATCTTTATAACATGCCTGTTAATGATTGGCAGATGACGGATGATTGGCAGTTCATCGCTCTGGTGGTGGACCGCCTCTTCCTCTGGCTCTTTGTCATCATCACCACACTGGGCACTCTGGCCATGTTCCTGGACGCCAGCTTCAACTACACTCCAGACCAGCCATTCCCGTGACTTGGACCAGGACATCGTGGCTTTAAATGTTGTATTTCTCACCTGAATGAGGCTGCACACAGATGACAGGCTTTAATGAGGATGAGAATATTTATATTGTCTCTGAGTTTCTCCATTTATCTCAGGTTCATAACAGGTGGATGAATGAAGGATGGCCCAATATTGATTTTTTTAAATCAGAGGTGCCCACACACTTTTATATTCAACAAAGCCCGAAGATCAACTATAGATCTAAATTATTGTATGATTTAGTACTATTTTTATTGTCAGTATTAAACAGGTTTTTATTTTTGTTTAACCATAATTAGGCTATAGAAACACAATGTTGGCTTTCATTAATAGCCTAATATTAGAGAAAATCTGCTGTTTAACTCGACCATTTAATACAGCTGAGTATTTTGAACGCTAATGAAAGAAGGTTGAGCTTAACCAGAACTTCCTCTCTCCTTCCTCTGCGTTACACAGCTTCCACGCACTCCGGCGCTTCTCATGCCTCTGAGACTCTCATGCCTCTGAGACTCTCATGCCTCTGAGACTCTCATGCCTCTGAGACTCTCATGTCTCTGAGATTGAGCGGTAGATGGCGATGGACGTATTGGGCACCCCTGTTTTAAATTATACCAATGTCTGATATTTGACTTACTGGCCAATATTCATATTTTATAATCCAACAAAGCCCCAAATTTATGGCAAGTTGTAGAAAAGTTCACAAATGAAATGCACAGTTGAACTTTCTGGAGGTGAAAAATCACTTGCATGATTCGATGAAAATAGAACATGTTCTTTTGTGTAAAAACATACATACTGTGGCTTTAACTTTTCACTTTTGTAAAAAATAATAAATGCATTTATGTGGGATATAAAATACTTTGTTGCATGGCTGTGTTAATATACTGCCACATTTGTGCTCTTTTATTTTCCTTTTAACTCAAAAAGACACATTTGATGCACTAACAAACTTGAAAGGACTCACAAGCAAACAAAGATACACAAAGACACACAAAGACACACAGAGACAGACAAAGACACACAAAGACAGATAAAGACACACAAAGACACACAAAGACACACAAAGACACACAAAGACAGATAAAGACAGACAAAGACACACAAAGACAGATAAAGACACACAAAGACACACAAAGAGACACAAAGACAGATAAAGACAGACAAAGACACATAAAGACACACAAAGACACACAAAGACACACAAAGACAGACAAAGACACACAAAGACACACAAAGACAGACAAAGACACACAAAGACAGATAAAGACACACAAAGACACACAAAGACACACAAAGACACACAAAGACACACAAAGACACACAAAGACAGATAAAGACAGACAAAGACACACAAAGACACACAAAGACAGACAAAGACACACAAAGACACACATAGACAGACAAAAAGAATGCTTAGAATAAATGATGAACACAGTTTGTGGGCAAACGCCACTTTTCCCATTCACTGCATGTTTGTTTGTTTTTACCATGGGATATTTAAAAGGTCAATTCAAAAATGTTGGCCCTGATGATGAATCCCTGATAATAAATCCCTGACGATGAATCCCTGTGACTTCACCTCTAAACTCACTGTATTTTAAAGACACGGGTTTGAGCTGCCACCATCTGTCTTCAGGCTGGTGCCTAGAGTTCAAACGGAGCTGGAGGTCAGGTACTGACTGCAGATGTGTTTACTTGGTTTATGGTTAATATCTCTGTCATTTCTGGTCCAATCCAAACAAAAACTGGTAGTTTTCAGTTCAACGTCTTTTATGTCAGCATAAATAAACAATAGCCTTAGAAAGTGGTGCCATTATTCAACTCCAAAAGTGTCATTGTTGTCAGTTTAAAGGATTTAAGCCCAAACATAATAATGATGAGGTTCAACGTTTGTGGATTTCTACTTTGGGCATTTCTTCCAAAAACAGTGAAACTCCCGTAGAGCGTCATTGGCCCTGCCGGCCCTGCCCTGCCGGCCCTGCCATCATGACATCATGAAACTTTTAACGTGAATGCAACTTTATTATCCCAGAAATGAATTTGCTTGGGACCTTTTGGAGCAACAAGCTTTGTAGATGGTCCTATGGTGATTTTTGGACGCCCAGAATGTTTGGTCCAACAGAAGAATCTGTTTTAACTAAAGTATCCTCACAGGTAAGGCTCTCCTACTGTTCACTAATAAGAGAGTACTATATATATATATATATATATATATATATATATATATATATATATATATATATATAATTAGTCAGGTCTGACTAAGCATCTACAGAGACAGCAGCAGTTCTTCCACCTGTAGCAAAGGAAAGACAAGTTTATTTCTGGAGCAGAATTCGTTCACAAGGCGATTCTTCAACAGTAAAACAAAGTATTGAAATCGCAGAAAAATCACAAACTTCAAATTTGGATGTTTGACTGGATTTTGGAAGTAAAATAGGATTTTGGAGTGAAACCTGAAATCATGTGATACAAAATAAGCATGAAATTACGATTAAGTATCACACGTAATAGTTTCATGTTAAATAGGGATAAAACAAATATAATTAAATTACATTAAAATAAATGATGGTTTAATTATGTGAAAGAAAATCATCCCTTTATTACTTGATGGTGTAAAGTCACGTAATCAAACTGTGACACCCAGACGAGACATGTGATCCATACCCTATGTTACACATGTGATCCATACCCTATGTTACACATGTGATCTATACCCTATGTTACACATGTGATCTATACCCTATGTTACACATGTGATCTATACCCTATGTTACACATGTGATCCATACCCTATGTTACACATGTGATCTATACCCTATGTTACACATATGATCCATACCCTATGTTACACATGTGATCTATACCCTATGTTACACATGTGATCTATACCCTATGTTACACATGTGATCTATACCCTATGTTACACATGTGATCCATACCCTATGTTACACATGTGATCCATACCCTATGTTACACATGTGATCTATACCCTATGTTACACATGTGATCTATACCCTATGTTACACATGTGATCTATACCCTATGTTACACATGTGATCTATACCCTATGTTACACATGTGATCTATACCCTATGTTACACATGTGATCTATACCCTATGTTACACATGTGATCCATACCCTATGTTACACATGTGATCTATACCCTATGTTACACATGTGATCTATACCCTATGTTACACATGTGATCTATACCCTATGTTACACATGTGATCCATACCCTATGTTACACATGTGATCTATACCCTATGTTACACATGTGATCCATACCCTATGTTACACATGTGATTTATACCCTATGTTACACATGTGATCTATACCCTATGTTACACATGTGATCCATACCCTATGTTACACATGTGATCTATACCCTATGTTACACATGTGATCCATACCCTATGTTACACATATGATCTATACCCTATGTTACACATGTGATCTATACCCTATGTTACACATGTGATCCATACCCTATGTTACACATGTGATCCATACACTATGTTACACTTGTGATCCATACCCTATGTTACACATGTGATCCATACCCTATGTTACACATATGATCTATACCCTATGTTACACATGTGATCTATACCCTATGTTACACATGTGATCCATACCCTATGTTACACATATGATCTATACCCTATGTTACACATGTGATCTATACCCTATGTTACACATATGATCTATACCCTATGTTACACATGTGATCCATACACTATGTTACACATGTGATCCATACACTATGTTACACATGTGATCCATACACTATGTTACACATATGATCTATACACTATGTTACACATGTGATCCATACACTATGTTACACATGTGATCCATACACTATGTTACACTTGTGATCCATACCCTATGTTACACATATGATCTATACCTTATGTTACACATGTTATCTATACCCTATGTTACACATATGATCTATACCTTATGTTACACATGTGATCTATACCCTATGTTACACATATGATCCACACCTTATGTTACATATCCTCTAGTGGAACTGCACGCAGACCTTTGAATGAGACACAAAGGTGAAGCTCAGTGAACATGTTTCTGCCGCTGAATCTGAATTTCTTTCAGGATCAATAAAGGATCTATGTATGTAGTGCTAGAGTTAGGGCTGTGGGAGTGTGAGACGTAACTTTGAGGCAGTGATGTGTGAGCGGTCAGGGCAATCAAGGCAGTCAGTGATTGACCAATATAGTCTAAAATTACAGTGTGTCACAACTATATATATAACGTTCTCCCGTTTTCCCCACACTTCTGCTGCTGAAGAGTTGGCTGAACTCACGGTGTCTTTTAGTGGCCTCTACAGGCCGCTGGGCAGTACTGCATTCACACTATGTTTAAGCTTTGCTTCAATTATTATTCTGTAATTTTAATCAACACAGTAAATGATTAAACCTGTCCCTGTCATCTGGCGTCACCAGAGAGAGGAGACTGCAGGAGCTAAACGACAGGGCTGTCCCTGTCATCTGGCGTCACCAGAGAGAGGAGACTGCAGGAGCTAAACGACAGGGCTGTCCCTGTCATCTGGCGTCACCAGAGAGAGGAGACTGCAGGAGCTAAACGACAGGGCTGTCCCTGTCATCTGGCGTCACCAGAGAGAGGAGACTGCAGGAGCTAAACGACAGGGCTGTCCCTGTCATCTGGCGTCACCAGAGAGAGGAGACTGCAGGAGCTAAACGACAGGGCTGTCCCTGTCATCCGGCGTCACCAGAGAGAGGAGACTGCAGGAGCTAAACGACAGGGCTGTCCCTGTCATCCGGCGTCACCAGAGAGAGGAGACTGCAGGAGCTAAACGACAGGGCTGTCCCTGTCATCTGGCGTCACCAGAGAGAGGAGACTGCAGGAGCTAAACGACAGGGCTGTCCCTGTCATCTGGCGTCACCAGAGAGAGGAGACTGCAGGAGCTAAACGACAGGGCTGTCCCTGTCATCTGGCGTCACCAGAGAGAGGAGACTGCAGGAGCTAAACGACAGGGCTGTCCCTGTCATCTGGCGTCACCAGAGAGAGGAGACTGCAGGAGCTAAACGACAGGGCTGTCCCTGTCATCTGGCGTCACCAGAGAGAGGAGACTGCAGGAGCTAAACGACAGGGCTGTCCCTGTCATCTGGCGTCACCAGAGAGAGGAGACTGCAGGAGCTAAACGACAGGGCTGTCCCTGTCATCTGGCGTCACCAGAGAGAGGAGACTGCAGGAGCTAAACGACAGGGCTGTCCCTGTCATCCGGCGTCACCAGAGAGAGGAGACTGCAGGAGCTAAACGACAGGGCTGTCCCTGTCATCCGGCGTCACCAGAGAGAGGAGACTGCAGGAGCTAAACGACAGGGCTGTCCCTGTCATCCGGCGTCACCAGAGAGAGGAGACTGCAGGAGCTAAACGACAGGGCTGTCCCTGTCATCCGGCGTCACCAGAGAGAGGAGACTGCAGGAGCTAAACGACAGGGCTGTCCCTGTCATCCGGCGTCACCAGAGAGAGGAGACTGCAGGAGCTAAACGACAGGGCTGTCCCTGTCATCCGGCGTCACCAGAGAGAGGAGACTGCAGGAGCTAAACGACAGGGCTGTCCCTGTCATCCGGCGTCACCAGAGAGAGGAGACTGCAGGAGCTAAACGACAGGGCTGTCCCTGTCATCCGGCGTCACCAGAGAGAGGAGACTGCAGGAGCTAAACGACAGGGCTGTCCCTGTCATCCGGCGTCACCAGAGAGAGTAGACTGCAGGAACTAAACGACAGGGCTGTCCCTGTCATCCGGCGTCACCAGAGAGAGGAGACTGCAGGAGCTAAACGACAGGGCTGTCCCTGTCATCCGGCGTCACCAGAGAGAGGAGACTGCAGGAGCTAAACGACAGGGCTGTCCCTGTCATCCGGCGTCACCAGAGAGAGGAGACTGCAGGAGCTAAACGACAGGGCTGTCCCTGTCATCCGGCGTCACCAGAGAGAGGAGACTGCAGGAGCTAAACGACAGGGCTGTCCCTGTCATCCGGCGTCACCAGAGAGAGGAGACTGCAGGAGCTAAACGACAGGGCTGTCCCTGTCATCCGGCGTCACCAGAGAGAGGAGACTGCAGGAACTAAACGACAGGGCTGTCCCTGTCATCCGGCGTCACCAGAGAGAGGAGACTGCAGGAGCTAAACGACAGGGCTGTCCCTGTCATCCGGCGTCACCAGAGAGAGGAGACTGCAGGAGCTAAACGACAGGGCTGTCCCTGTCATCCGGCGTCACCAGAGAGAGGAGACTGCAGGAGCTAAACGACAGGGCTGTCCCTGTCATCCGGCGTCACCAGAGAGAGGAGACTGCAGGAGCTAAACGACAGGGCTGTCCCTGTCATCCGGCGTCACCAGAGAGAGGAGACTGCAGGAGCTAAACGACAGGGCTGTCCCTGTCATCCGGCGTCACCAGAGAGAGGAGACTGCAGGAGCTAAACGACAGGGCTGTCCCTGTCATCCGGCGTCACCAGAGAGAGGAGACTGCAGGAGTTAAACCACATGGCCCTTCACCAGATACAAACCAGGCCCTTCACCAGATACAAACCAGGCCCTTCACCAGGCCCTTCACCAGATACAAACCAGGCCCTTTACCTTCACCGGGCCCTTCACCGGGCCCTTCACCAGGCCCTTCACCGGGCCCTTCACCTTCACCAGGCCCTTCAGCTTCACCAGGCTTTTCACCGGGCCCTTCACCTTCACCAGGCCCTTCACCAGGCCCTTCACCGGGCCCTTCACCGGGCCCTTCACCGGGCCCTTCACCGGGCCCTTCACCGGGGTGACATCGGGAATGTGACTCGTGTTCCTTTCCAGGAGGAACAGACTTTTCTTGTGAACTTGAACTTCAAACGTAAAGACAATCTGGCTCAATTGTAAGAGTGAATGTTTGGAGACACATTTGTATTTTATTTCTAATTTTACCATTTATCTGGTTTTAACTATAATAATGATTAGCCCTTATATTTTATTCTCTTTAATTAGGACCTGGATGGAAGACCGCTCCGGAGTACTCAAGTACCAGGTGCTGTAAGCTTTTATCCATCTCTTTGTAAACCCTCACTTCAAATGTTCAAAACTATAAGACAAAACCTTTCAAATAACAGTGGCATTAACATAAAAAACTGCTGTTTTGATTATGACCAAAAGAGGGAGCTGTATATCATTTTAACCAGTCCTTCTTGTGTTTTTGTTTTCCACAATGCAATTCTGACAAGATAACCTAGCTAACCATAATCAAACTAACTGTCCCTAAACCTAACCCCAATCTTAACCAAACTAACTGTCCCTAAACCTAACCCCAATCTTAACCAAACTAACTGTCCCTAAACCTAACCCCAATCTTAACCAAACTAACTGTCCCTAAACCTAACCCCAATCTCAACCAAACTAACTGTCCCTAAACCTAACCCCAATCTTTACCAAACTAACTGTCCCTAAACCTAACCCCAATCTTAACCAAACTAACTGTCCCTAACCCCATTCTTAACCAAACTAACTGTCCCTAAACCTAACCCCAATCTTAACCAAACTAACTGTCCCTAAACCTATCCCCAATCTTAACCAAACTAACTGTCCCTAAACCTAACCCCAATCTTAACCAAACTAACTGTCCCTAAACCTAACCCCAATCTTAACCAAACTAACTGTCCCTAAACCTAACCCCAATCTTAACCAAACTAACTGTCCCTAAACCTAACCCCAATCTTAACCAAACTAACTGTCCCTAAATCTAACCCCAATCTTAACCAAACTAACTGTCCCTAAACCTAACCCCAATCTTAAGCAAACTAACTGTCCCTAAACCTAACCCCAATCTTAACCAAACTAACTGTCCCTAAACCTATCCCCAATCTTAACCAAACTAACTGTCCCTAAACCTAACTCCATCCTTAACCAAACTAACTGTCCCTAAACCTAACCCCAATCTCAACCAAACTAACTGTCCCTAAACCTAACCCCAATCTTTACCAAACTAACTGTCCCTAAACCTAACCCCAATCTTAACCAAACTAACTGTCCCTAAACCTAACCCCATTCTTAACCAAACTAACTGTCCCTAAACCTAACCCCAATCTTAACCAAACTAACTGTCCCTAAACCTAACCCCAATCTTAACCAAACTAACTGTCCCTAAACCTATCCCCATTCTTAACCAAACTAACTGTCCCTAAACCTAACCCCAATCTTAACCAAACTAACTGTCCCTAAACCTAACCCCAATCTTAACCAAACTAACTGTCCCTAAACCTAACCCCAATCTTAACCAAACTAACTGTCCCTAACCCCAATCTTAACCAAACTAACTGTCCCTAAACCTAACCCCAATCTTAACCAAACTAACTGTCCCTAAACCTAACCCCAATCTTAACCAAACTAACTGTCCCTAAACCTAACCCCAATCTTAACCAAACTAACTGTCCCTAAACCTAACCCCAATCTCAACCAAACTAACTGTCCCTAAACCTAACCCCAATCTTTACCAAACTAACTCTCCCTAAACCTAACCCCAATCTTAACCAAACTAACTGTCCCTAAACCTAACCCCAATCTTAACCAAACTAATTGTCTCTAAACCTATCCCCAATCTTTACCAAACTAACTCTCCCTAAACCTAACCCCAATCTTAAGCAAACTAACTGTCCCTAAACCTAACCCCAATCTTAACCAAACTAACTGTCCCTAAACCTAACTCCAATCTTAACCAAACTAACTGTCCCTAAACCTAACCCCAATCTTAACCAAACTAACTGTCCCTAAATCTAACCCCAATCTTAACCAAACTAACTGTCCCTAAACCTAACCCCAATCTTAACCAAACTAACTGTCCCTAAACCTAAGCCCAATCTTAACCAAACTAACTGTCCCTAAACCTAACCCCAATCTTTACCAAACTAACTCTCCCTAAACCTAACCCTAATCTTGACCAAACTAACTGTCCCTAAACCTAACCCCAATCTTAACCAAACTAACTGTCCCTTAACCTAACCCCAATCTTAACCAAACTAATTGTCTCTAAACCTAACCCCAATCTTAACCAAACTAACTGTCCCTAAACCTAACCCCATTCTTAACCAAACTAACTGTCCCTAAACCTAACCCCAATCTTAACCAAACTAACTGTCCCTAAACCTAACCCCAATCTTAACCAAACTAACTGTCCCTAAACCTAACCCCAATCTTAACCAAACTAACTGTCCCTAAACCTAACCCCAATCTTAACCAAACTAATTGTCTCTAAACCTAACCCCATTCTTAACCAAACTAACTGTCCCTAAACCTAACCCCAATCTTAACCAAACTAACTGTCCCTAAACCTAACCCCAATCTTAACCAAACTAACTGTCCCTAAACCTAACCCTAATCTTAACCAAACTAACTGTCCCTAAATCTAACCCCAAACTTAACCAAACTAACTGTCCCTAAACCTAACCCCAATCTTAACCAAACTAACTGTCCCTAAACCTAACTCCATTCTTAACCAAACTAACTGTCCCTAACCCCATTCTTAACCAAACTAACTGTCCCTAAACCTAACCCCAATTTTAACCAAACTAATTGTCTCTAAACCCAACCCCAATCTTAACCAAACTAACTGTCCCTAACCCCAATCTTAACCAAACTAACTGTCCCTAAACCTAACCCCATTCTTAACCAAACTAACTGTCCCTAAACCTAACCCCAATCTTAACCAAACAAACTGTCCCTAAACCTAACCCCAATCTTAACCAAACTAACTGTTCCTAAACCTAACCCCAATCTCAACCAAACTAACTGTCCCTAAACCTAACCCCAATCTTTACCAAACTAACTCTCCCTAAACCTAACCCCAATCTTAACCAAACTAACTGTCCCTAAACCTAACCCCAATCTCAACCAAACTAACTGTCCCTAAACCTAACCCCAATCTTTACCAAACTAACTGTCCCTAAACCTAACCCTAATCTTAACCAAACTAACTGTCCCTAAACCTAACCCCAATCTTAACCAAACTAACTGTCCCTAAACCTAACCCTAATCTTAACCAAACTAACTGTCCCTAAACCTAACCCCAATCTTAACCAAACTAACTGTCCCTAAACCTATCCCCAATCTTAACCAAACTAACTGTCCCTAAACCTATCCCCAATCTTAACCAAACTAACTGTCCCTAAACCTAACCCCAATCTTAACCAAACTAACTGTCCCTAAACCTAACCCCAATCTTAACCAAACTAACTGTCCCTAAACCTAACCCAACAGTGTCGTGCGGTGAGGTTCAGGGCGAGTGAGGCACTGACTTCTTCAGAGTCACATTTTCAAATGTGAATGAACCAAAAGAGCTCCTTAAACATAATTTAATTGACAAAGACAATGAGTTATTCTGTATATCTCATTTCAGCATTTTTTACACAAACATGTGACACATATTTTATAGAAGCTCAAAATGAGTTCCAATTGAGCCGATTTCAAGCCAAAATAAATTCTTGTTTAGTTTCTGGTCTTATCTTTACATTTTGATCAGCCGGATTGTAAATAAGAAATGAACAAGTTCAAGAATGAAGACGATTCTACAGTCCATGGGCTCAGGAGCGCCCTCTGCCATGAGGCAGGAGTATGCGCCCTCTGCCATGTGGCAGGAGTAAGCGCCCTCTGCCATGTGGCAGGAGTAAGCGCCCTCTGCCATGTGGCAGGAGTAAGCGCCCTCTGCCATGTGGCAGGAGTAAGCGCCCTCTGCCATGAGGCAGGAGTAAGCGCCCTCTGCCATGAGGCAGGAGTAAGCGCCCTCTGCCATGAGGCAGGAGTAAGCGCCCTCTGCCATGTGGCAGGAGTAAGCGCCCTCTGCCATGAGGCAGGAGTAAGCGCCCTCTGCCATGAGGCAGGAGTAAGCGCCCTCTGCCATGTGGCAGGAGTAAGCGCCCTCTGCCATGAGGCAGGAGTAAGCGCCCTCTGCCATGAGGCAGGAGTAAGCGCCCTCTGCCATGAGGCAGGAGTAAGCGCCCTCTGCCATGAGGCAGGAGTATTGTTTGCCTCGCCGAGTGAACTTTTACTGCTTTTTTTTATAATGAATCTGCCTAAAACACGTTTCAGAAATACATTTCATACATTATCCAGAATATGGAAGTACAGAGCATATCGTAAGAGTGTTTTATTCGTTATAAACAGAGGCACAGTAGGACATTATGACATATCACAAGAGCGGCTGTCTCGGAGGGCGAACTTGAGAACATTCCAGGCAAAGCTAAAACATCTCCATCCCTGGAGGACGTGGCAGACACAAGTTACATAGTGAACCTTCAAAGAGCTGAAAGTATATCGTATTATAAAGTGATGCGCCCCCTTGAGGCTCACTGGCATAAATGCAGGGCAACATAACACAGAATCTACAATTAACTACATCATTTTAATGAAATCACTTTTCTACACTTAAATCAATAGCTGCTCCTGATTCCATTCTCCGCTCCATCCACATTCCTGCACTGGTGGTGTGTTGTTCTTCCTCTGATGTGCCCCGCCCACTCCACCTCCAGACGAGTCCAGCTTTATCCACCGCCTTCTCGTGCCATGGCAGAGTTCCAGGCCCATGCAGCCTTCTCCGCTCTTCCAGAACACACCAGGCTTATCACCACAACGCCACCAGATGATTATCACAGAGATTTGCAAACATATTTCCCATGGGATCTGGGTATTTTTTTTGCAGCTTCTTGACAGTCAAGCATGACAGATGAATGATTTAAAAGTGGTAGAAGTATTGATGCAAATCAGTGAGATATTGTTTGCAGTAAACAGAAAAGGGTAGAAGCTAATAGTTCAAAATGAAGACATAACACGTCGAACACAGAACACAGCCAAAGAGCAGTAGACAAAAAAGACAATAAATAGCACAGAACATACGTATATTGAAATAAAGTGTTTTTCAGACTTCCTATAAGCGATGTGATCTGTTCTGTTCTTCTGGATCTACCTCTGTATCTACCTGCGTTGCACCAATGAAATTTCCCCATGTGGGACAATAAAGGAATATCTTATCTTATCTTATAGAATCACAACTTATTAAACTATAAATATTGAGATTGAATTGTCAAGGTCAAAACTGAGTCCAAATGTGATTGTTTTTATTTATATTGTCCATCTCCATTATGTCCATCCATCCATCCATCTTCTGCCGCTTTATCCGGGGCCGGGTCGTGGGGGCAGCAGTTTGAGCAGGGACTCCCAGACTTCCTCCTCCCCAGACACTTCCTCTAACTCCTCCTCCTCCCGAGGCATTCCCAGGCCAGCCGAGAGACATAGTCTCTCCAGCGTGTCCTGGGTCTTCCCCGGGGCCTCTTCCCGGTGGGACATGCCCGAAACACCTCCCGAGGGAGGCGCCCAGGAGGCATCCGGAACAGATGCCCGAGCCACCTCAGCTGGCTCCTCTCGACGTGGAGGAGCAGCGGCTCTACTCCGAGCTCCCCCCGTGTGGTAGAGCTCCTCACCTTATCTCTAAGGGAGCGCCCAGCCACACGGCGGAGGAAACTCATTTCGACCGCTTGTATCCGCGATCTTGTTCTTTCGGTCACTACCCAAAGCTCATGACCATAGGTGAGGTCAGAACGTAGACCGACCGGTAAATCGAGAGCTTTGCCTTTCGGCTCAGCTCCCTCTTTACCACAACGGTCCGATGCAGCGACTGCATCAATGCAGCCGCTGCACCGATCCGCCTGTCAATCTCACGCTCCATCCTTCACTCACTCGTGACCAAGACCCTGAGATACTTGAACTCCTCCACTTGGAGCAAGGACCCCCACCCACCTGGAGAGGGCAAGGCACCTTTTTTCCGGTCGAGAACCATGGCCTTGGATTTGGAGGAGCTGATTCTCATCCCAGCCGCTTCACACTCGGTTGCAAACCGTCCCAGTGCATGTTGCAGGTCTGGGTTTGATGGAGCCATCAGGACAACATCGTCTGCAAACAGCAGAGATGGAATCCTGTGGTTCCCAAACCGGACCCCCTCCGACCCCTGACCACACCCTCCGACCCCTGACCACACCCTCCGACCCCCTGTTACTTCAGCTTCTATTTTTCATGTCGTGCTTCTGGTTAAACAGGCAAATTGAGTGTCTCGAGAAAGCATTTACATCCTGCTCTTTATCTCCTGAAATTTTAGAGACAAGTTTTTTATAGAAGGATTCAAATACTGATTGGATTTGTCTTGTTTTGGTTAAGATTGTATTACTTTGCCAGTCCAGTATTTTTTTGAATGTTCTTTCAGCTTGTTGTTCTCCTTAGGATAATAATCTAGAAACTTTTGATCCACTCTCATAATATATTTGTTTGGTAAAGAGCATTTTCTTTACTGTTTCCCGTGAGGTCTGGTCATTTATTTCTCCTCTTTATCTTTTTAATTTCCTGTAGCATTCTGAAGTATCTCTTCAGTATTTGGTGCCTTCTTGTGGCAGTGTGATAGTGACGTGATGCATGTGAGTCACGTGAACAAGCTGATTTAAACATGGCGGTTCATTCAGTCTCCAGGAACAGGGCGTGGCATTGGGAAAGGGCTGCAGCGGGTCAGTGGTTAAGTCTTACATTTCATCCAAACCTTTATAGATGTTGTCTGTCAGAACTGAGTCGTTTGAAGCGGGTGACATGCTCGGATTAGTCACTTCCGGCGCTAGCCGCGCTCCATTCACTTTAATGGTTAGCTTAGCAATAGCTCGTATTTCTATGGTAGGGTGACCAGATTTTCAACTCAAAACTGGGACACTATAATTTCACCAAAGAAGACAACTCATTTTAAATAGAATCTGCGTTTATTAGCAGTCAAAATAGTTCACATGGCTTACTTTTGTTTTGTTCCTTTTGTATGAAATGTTTTATTGCAATAGCGTATTATTGTGATACTGTTTATTTGGCCAAAATTGAAAGTGTCCAACAAAATGTAAAAACAAAAAGTAGTTACATTTGAATTCAAACATCGTTTAATAATCAAAACTACGGTTCATTAGAACATACATAAAACAATTATTCTGACTTTAGTATTTTAAGCTGGCGTGTACCTTTAAGTGGACGGGTTTTCGATCACCCTTGCATAGTACTCTGAGCATCTATCATGAGCGTTCACCCGTGTAGTGCGCAGCGCCTCCAGAGTGTTCAGTACATGCAGTTTCATAATGACGGCTGTGCGGCCACTACAAACAGAGAGTTTCCTAAACAGTCCGTTGTGCTGACTCACTGTTCACAGCAGTAAAAACAGGAGTAGAAGCAGTTGTAGTCTGGTTGGACAGGTTGTACTAGACACACATGTCAGTGGACTCTATGGAGGGGCCCCAGTGTTCCCCCAAAACACCTCAGAGCCACGCCAGACGTTCTCACCACCATCACTCATCATCACTCATCATCACTCACACTCATCATCAGTCACCATCACTCACCATCACTCTTCATCACTCACCATCACTCACCATCACTCTTCATCACTCACCATCACTCACCATCACTCATCATCACTCATCATCACTCACCATCACTCATCATCACTCATCATCACTCATCATCACTCACCATCACTCATCATCACTCATCATCACTCACACTCATCATCAGTCACCATCACTCACCATCACTCTTCATCACTCACCATCACTCACCATCACTCTTCATCACTCACCATCACTCACCATCACTCATCATCACTCATCATCACTCACCATCACTCATCATCACTCATCATCACTCATCATCACTCACCATCACTCTTCATCACTCACCATCACTCATCATCACTCACCATCACTCATCATCACTCATCATCACTCACCATCACTCATCATCACTCATCATCACTCTTCATCACTCACATCACACTTCATCACTCACCCTCACTCTTCATCACTCTTCATCACTCACCATCACTCACCATCACTCATCATCACTCATCATCACTCATCATCACTCACCATCACTCATCATCACTCATCATCACTCACATCACACTTCATCACTCACCCTCACTCTTCATCACTCTTCATCACTCACCATCACTCACCATCACTCACCCTCACTCTTCATCACTCACCGTCACTCTTCATCACTCACCATCACTCATCATCACTCATCATCACTCACCATCACTCATCATCACTCACCATCACTCATCATCACTCATCATCACTCTTCATCACTCACATCACTCATCATCACTCAGCCTCACTCTTCATCACTCTTCATCACTCTTCATCACTCATCATCACTCATCATCACTCATCATCACTCATCATCACTCACCATCACTCACCCTCACTCTTCATCACTCACCGTCACTCTTCATCACTCACCATCACTCATCATCACTCATCATCACTCATCATCACTCTTCATCACTCTTCATCACTCTTCATCACTCTTCATCACTCACCATCACACACACACACACACACACACACACACATACCACACACCACACACACACACACACACACACACACACAGGACACACACAGGACACACACACACACAGGACACACACACACACACACAGGACACACACACACACAGGACACACACACACACACACCACACACACACACACACACACACACACACACAGGACACACACACACACACACAGGACACACACACACACAGGACACACACACACACACACACAGGACACACACACACACAGGACACACACACACACACCACACACACACACACACACGCACACACACAGGACACACACACACACACAGGACACACACACACACAGGACACACACATACACACCACACACACACACACACCACACACACACACACACACACACACACACAGGACACACACACACACAGGACACACACACACACACACAGGACACACACACACACAGGACACACACACACACACACACCTCTGCTCAGCCAAATTATTATTATGATTATTATTAACAATATCATGTCACACACATCCATGATAATGACAGAAATTGACTCCTACAGCACTAAGACCACAAGCCAGTCATTTTCAACAACGAACATTGTGTCTCTCACAAACTCTCAGTTCAACAAAGTCCAAACCAAAAATCATTTACACACCATGTTTAAGTTCAATATTGGTGGTTTTCTTCCCGTATTTTGGACGGGGCATTTTGAAATTTCATTTGCATTTTTGAGTGCAAGGACGGAGACATTTTTATTAATAAATCTCAGAAAAAAGGGAATATTATCATTAAATCGGGCCGGGAAGCGTTTGATTAAAGTGCGCCTCGGCCCGCGCCATGACAGTTTACAAGTGAAAATTTGCATGCTGCGTGCTGATTGGCCGACAAAGTTTGTGTGCTTGGCTCTGATTGGCTGCCGAGCCGCGGTCCGGCGAATGCCGAAGCTCCACTTCCGTGCGG
This sequence comes from Eucyclogobius newberryi, assembly GCF_026437365.1. Lineage (NCBI taxonomy): Eukaryota > Metazoa > Chordata > Actinopteri > Gobiiformes > Gobiidae > Eucyclogobius > Eucyclogobius newberryi. The sequence goes on along the minus strand of NW_027315857.1, from coordinate 483,754 downwards.
TTGAGCGGCGCACATACTCAGTGCCTAGTCTTCGTGTTCTGGCGGGAAACCCTGGTGTGTGTTGGCCCAGCGGTTAGCGACACGGCTTTAAGTGGTGGTTTGTGAGATTGAAACCCGATTTGAATTTTGAATCTTGCATTTTTTTCCTTGTCCCCAACTCATTTATTTCAATATCAAATGAGTTCAGGGGTTTTGGCAGCTCCTCTCTAGTCCTCTGTTACTATGAAGTTAGGAAATGAGGGGGAAAAAATGCAAGATTAAGAGTTCATGTCGGGTATGACCTCTGCACTCACAGCCGGGTCGCTGACCGCTGGGCCAACACGCGGGCCGATGTCAGAGCAGCGCCCGTGGTCAGGACCCTGCGGGCGCCTCCGCTTACGCAGAGCGCCGTCTGGTACAACACAAACACAAATGTTGATATGAACGTAAAAGAGCCGCATGAAACCAGGCAAAGAGCCGCATGCGGCTCGCGAGCCGCGGGTTCGCCACCCCTGCATTATAGCATGGTTTCTTTCAGCAGCTCGTCACATCAGCTCTTCACAGAGGGATTGTAATAGGATTTGTGCAGAGTCTGAATTTTTCTAAACGAAAACAAACACTAAATTAATAAAAAAACATTTCACAACATACATGTTCACCTGCCATGAAAACTCACTGCAAAGACATTTGTACAGCTTCTTCTCTTCCTCAGGTTTGGAGGGGACGAGCGGCGATGGACATGTCATTTTGCGGCTAACGGCTGAGACACCTGCGAACATGAAGCAACAGAAATGAGAGAGTTTGCATGATTGAGACAGGAAGCTGTGGAGAAAATAGGCTTGTTTCCACCGGTTTGCTTTGGTGCGGATTGATATGGTCCACAAGTGTCTCCTTTGTCTTATGGGCTGTTTCCACATTATGCACCAAAGAACGCCTCAGGGCTGCACTGCGCATGACTGCGGAGCCCCCAGGAGCTCAAGAAGAGCATGTGAGGGGAGTTGAGTTTGTGAAATAAAATAAAAATATGACCCTCATAATTATGTACTGCATATTACATTGTTAAGTGAATGAGAGCAATACATCATTTCTCCTGTCAGTGTTTCAGCAGGATAAAGTGAAAGTTCACAGTCTACTGAGTCAAACTATCAAGGCATCTATTTGTAAAGGCATCAAATACAAGTCGAATTGGGGGTAACGCATCAGCTAGGGTTAGAGTCAAAATACAATGATCAAAATATGAAAAGATAGATTCTGGATTTGGAGTCCAGGTCCGGCAGGTCCGATATCAGACTTGTGTAGATCTCAGAGGGAGGCTTCCTCCAGAAGATAATCCCAGAGCTTATATCTGGTACTTCGGTCCCTTCCATCACTACATAAAGAGCACTTTGCAGGAACTTCCGGTATGTTGGCGTGCTGAACAGAAGCACTCGCACCGCTGCAAAAACACAAGTCTGGTAATGCTACAGGACCAAAACAAACAAAGATGCCAACCCACGGCTCCTTTGGAAAACAGCCCGTCTCACAAGCTAACAAGGCTAACATGGCTCGCTGGCTCAACGTGGCGGACCACAACTCTTTCCTCTCAGAGGGACGGGGTTCCACCCACCCAGATAAAGATTCTCACAGGTTAGAGATAGCTGTTAGTTGTGTCCATGGCAGGAGTCCTGAGGCCCAAATACAGAGTCCTGAGGCCCAAATACATATAATGGTATACTGAACCCCTGGAAAGGTAGAGGACCAGGACCAGGACATTTAGATGCTAATCAGGTACTCAGGGTGGTTGAGCCAGGGTCTCACAAAGACAAAGAGGTTTCTAATAGCCCATTAAAATTCTGAATAGGCTCGGTAGATACAAGGGGGGAGTTTCTGTTGAAACAAACAACTCTTTCCACTTCAGGAAGGCTCCGCCCAACTGAGTCCAGATGACTACAACTGAAGCTTTTTCTACTACTTTAACATAGACAAATAAAATTTGGCACAGAAATTCTTCTTACCATTCTGATCGAAAAGCCGTGGATGGCATACCTCCATCTGCAAACACGTTACCGTGGCAACCTGACAAACATTGTCATTGTGTTTTGGTTTACAAGCATTTTGAAAGGGATGAAAAAATGTACTTGGATGTAAACAAATGGAGTTGGAGATGTTAATCTCTAACTGAGGTTCGGGAGCGGGACCACGCCTCAACCTCCACTCCACTCGTAAACACGCCCCACTCTCTAACCACACCTCTAATTACCCAGAAGCCCTATTTATAAGGCCTATTCACAGCATCTCTTGTCGTCTCAGCTCTCTCTCAGTCAGCAGCGCGCTCGTTCGAACAAGAACCCGAGCCGTTTTCTTCAGATTCTGATCTGTTCTCAATCTTAACATTCAATCTGAACAATTTAGTCTGAAATATTCAGTCGGTCAGTTCCCCCGAGGACTCACCCCAAGTGATTCCACAGCTCCAAACACGATCAGCTCCTCTGCACACACGTCTCTCACGGACCCCACCTCCGGGCATCCACACAGAACACCGACCTCCACTCCACAGCAACAGCCGGACCCATGCGCTCTCCTTCTCCTGGCTCAGGTCAGGGCTCCCGCGCAGGCCGGCGCTCCGTGTGCCGCTCCCACGCGCCGCTCCCGCCCACGTCTCCACGCAGGCGGACACCAGAGACCGTACCACAGCCGGGCGCACAGGGCCGAAGCCGGTGGACACTTCTTTCAGACGCTACGACGATAAATACCCCTTTTTCGTCAGCTCCGCACTTCCTGGTTCTCCGAGGCGCGCAGCCAATGACGTCACCATCACTCCACGGCCTCAGCGAGACCTCTCAGCTCCCCCTGGTGGCAGGAGCCAGGTCGTACAACTTAATTTAAAACATTAAACACGCTCATAGGGACTTGGCAACGTCCCAGCTCATCCAAACAATTTAGGACTGCCTTTTTTCTCAATCTTTCCCATCTAATAATTTCTCTCATCTCCTTCTTCGCAGTTGCACTCAACTCCCTCAAACGTATTTCTCTATCCTTCCACTGTACTTACTGCCACATCCTACTGCCAATCAATTGCTACATTCAATTGCTACATCTACAACTCAGTCACAGATTACAGCTCAACTCACAGCTACAGCTCTCAGCCACAACTACAGCCACGCTCGCTGAGCTCCGCCGGCAGCTACGCTCACGGCAACCACACAAACTTCAAACCTCGCACGAACCTCGCCAGCAGCCTCGCTCGCCCCGACTCACGGCAGCCAACCACATGCTTGCCACGGCAGCAGCCACACGCCGGCTCCCTCCCTCTCTCAACTACTCATCCCTCCCATCCCTCCTATCACTCATCCCCTCTCTCAACCACCCCGGCCACACGCTCGCCCCGACCCCCGGCAACCGGCCACACGCTCCCCCCGACCCACGGCAGCCAGCCACACCACGCTCGCCCCAACCCACGGCAGCCGGCCACACGCTTGCCCCGACCCACGGCAGCCAGCCACACGGCAGCAGCCACACACCGACTCCCTCCCTCAACCACTCATCCCAATCATCCCCTCCCTCAATCACCCCGGCCACAAACTCGTCCCGACTCACGGCAGCCGGCCACACGCTCGCCCCGACCAACGGCAGTGGCCACACGGCAATAGCCACACGCCCGTTCCCGCCTTCAACCACTCATCCCTCCCTCTATCACTCATCCCACTCATCCCCTCCCTCAATCATCTCGGCCACACGCTCGCACCGAACCACAGCAGGCGGCCACACGCTCGCCCCGGCCTCTCGGCAGCGGCCACTCGGCAGCGGCCACTCGGCAGCGGCCACTCGGCACTCGGCAGCGGCCACTCGGCAGCGGCCTCAGGCCCGCTCCCTCCTTCATCCCACTCATCCAACCCCTCCCTCCCATCCCTCCCTCAATCACCCATTCATCCATTCGACGCCTTTTCCACGTCCTCACCAGGGGCTCAGCGGGCACCAGCACGCAGTTTCTCCCCAGAACTATCGCCGGGCACCGGGCTGCCGTCTCTCCCCGGAGCAGTCACTGGGCACCGAAATGCTCAGTCATCTCACATTCCCTCTTTCTCAGAAGAGGCATATCTCTGCACGCACCTCAACCCATTGTGCATCTCGATGCATCGAAGACCGCTCAGTGCACTCCATCATCCTACAAGCCCTTAATTCCAGACCAAGGATCCTCTTCCCGTCCCGTTCAGGCGACCATCGGACTCCGCACTAGAATGACTCTTCTCCTCAAGGCCCAAGGGAAGGCAGCTCGTTTCCTCCAGGCCTGTTTGGATTATACCTCACTATCGTTCAGGAAATGTTTTGTGGGTTTGACCAGTCAGAAGGCACTCACTCGACAATGAGTCTTCGTAGATCAGTAAAAGATATTCTATTACGCCGCACCTGATAAGTCTCTAAACTGTCTACTCCCCTCTATCAATCCGTCACCTGCATTGCTTATACTCAAACCACCATAATCAACAAAAACCTACTCACGATTCACCATTCAAAATTCGACGCTCCGCACCGAACTTTGATGATCGCCAATTCCTCTTCGATCTTCAGGAAACACTTTAAAATCGCACTACCCTTTCTTCTATCTCTTATTTCACTCATTCTCAAAAATCTCATTCAAGCTCGGATTAAGTTCCTTTATTCATGGCTCACATTGACCTTACTACTATCCCCAGCTTGTCAACTCCTACATATATGCAAATTGCTCTCCCCAACCTTTCTCCGCACCGGAGCAATGCGACTCCACCATGTAATTCAGTTTTAACGATTGCTCGTCCAAACTTCGCACTCGCACCTTTTCGCACCCACGTACTCCATCGATGACCCACAAATGCTAAAACTCCATTCAAATGCACCAGCACTTATTCTTGTCTTCAGTAACGGACAGACCACTTTTAGATTCAGGCTACGCTCTAGAGAGCCCTCGACTATCCAGCTCCTCTTCTCTTGCGCCTCTTGGTTAACATAATTTTCAGCCAGGCCTCCCATCCAGATCCAGATCATCTCCTTCATTTTTACATCATTTTTGGGGGGTCTGAATCGGCTGGGCTGATTACCCGAGACAGATGCCATCCTTGTTGCTCGATCGTTATACCGTCGATCTCCATCGTCGATCTCCATCGTCGATCGCCATCGTCGATCTCCATCGTCGATCTCCATCGTCGATCTCCATCGTCGAGCTCCATCGTCGAGCTCCATCGTCGAGCTCCATCGTCGAGCTCCATCGTCATTATTATCACTAAATATTCTTTCATACTCCATTGTGGCGTGGTCCCTGCTAGTGAAATTACATTTGGCACAGACATCCTTCACGAGCAAGGACCACAACCCCAGCTAAGATGCAGAGTGTTTATTCACATAAATTAGAATAATACAAAACAAGAGGGGGGGGGCATGAAGTCACAAACGCCTATGTGTGTGACCTGAATGCCTAAAAAGTTTAGCTTATTGGATTTTTTGCTTAGAATGGCAAGAAAGGAAGATGACGTCACACCAAACACTATCATAGACCTACATGCATTTTGTTTTTCATGCATTTTGAATGGGATGAAAAAAGGACGAGAATCGACCCGGCGAGGGACTTAAAAGTCTGCTGCAGTTGTCGTGGTACTTGTGTTGCGCACTTCAAACTGATCTGATTCTGGATCCACGACATAAAGCTTAGCATGACGCCATTATGGAAAAAATTTATATTAGGCACGCCCACACTGGGACTACGCCACGGAGTGGGCAGGGTAGGCGCGCCCACACTGAGACTACGTCACGGGGTGGACAGGGTAGTCACGCCCACACTGAGACTACGTCACGGGGTGGACAGGGTAGGCGCGCCGACACTGAGACTACGTCACGGAGTGGGCAGGGTAGGCACGCCCACACTGAGACTACGTCACGGGGTGGACAGGGTAGGCACGCCCACACTGAGACTACGTCACTGGGTGGGCAGGTTAGGCACGACCACACTGAGACTACGTCACAGGGTGGACAGGGTAGGCACACCCACACTGAGACTACGTCACGGGGTGGGCAGGGTAGGCACGCCCACACTGAGACTACGTCACGGGGTGGACAGGGTAGACTACGTCACGGGGTGGGCAGGGTAGGCGCGCCCACACTGAGACTACGTCACGGGGTGGGCAGGGTAGGCGCGCCCACACTGAGACTACGTCACGGGGTGGGCAGGGTAGGCGCGCCCACACTGAGACTACGTCACGGGGTGGACAGGGTAGGCACGCCCACACTGAGACTACGTCACGGGGTGGACAGGGTAGGCACGCCCACACTGAGACTACGTCACGGGGTGGGCAGGGTAGGCACGCCCACACTGAGACTACGCCACGGGATGGGCAGGGTAGGCACGCCCACACTGAGACTACGTCACGGGGTGGACAGGGTAGGCACGCCCACACTGAGACTACGTCACGGGGTGGGCAGGGTAGGCACGCCCACACTGAGACTACGCCACGGGATGGGCAGGGTAGGCACGCCCAAACTGAGACTACGTCACGGGGTGGACAGGGTAGGCACGCCCACACTGAGACTACGTCACGGGGTGGGTAGGGTAGGCGCGCCCACACTGAGACTACGCCACGGGGTGGGCAGGGTAGGCACGCCCACACTGAGACTACGCCACGGAGTGGGCAGGGTAGGCACGCCCACACTGAGACTACGTCACGGGGTGGACAGGGTAGGCACGCCCACACTGAGACTACGTCACTGGGTGGGCAGGTTAGGCACGACCACACTGAGACTACGTCACAGGGTGGACAGGGTAGGCACACCCACACTGAGACTACGTCACGGGGTGGACAGGGTAGACTACGTCACGGGGTGGGCAGGGTAGGCACGCCCACACTGAGACTACGTCACGGGGTGGACAGGGTAGACTACGTCACGGGGTGGGCAGGGTAGGCACGCCCACACTGAGACTACGTCACGGGGTGGGCAGGGTAGGCGCGCCCACACTGAGACTACGTCACGGGGTGGGCAGGGTAGGCGCGCCCACACTGAGACTACGTCACGGGGTGGACAGGGTAGGCACGCCCACACTGAGACTACGTCACGGGGTGGACAGGGTAGGCGCGCCCACACTGAGACTACGTCACGGGGTGGACAGGGTAGGCGCGCCCACACTGAGACTACGTCACGGGGTGGGCAGGATAGGCGCGCCCACACTGAGACTACGTCACTGGGTGGGCAGGTTAGGCACGACCACACTGAGACTACGTCACAGGGTGGACAGGGTAGGCACACCCACACTGAGACTACGTCACGGGGTGGACAGGGTAGACTACGTCACGGGGTGGGCAGGGTAGGCACGCCCACACTGAGACTACGTCACGGGGTGGACAGGGTAGACTACGTCACGGGGTGGGCAGGGTAGGCACGCCCACACTGAGACTACGTCACGGGGTGGGCAGGGTAGGCGCGCCCACACTGAGACTACGTCACGGGGTGGGCAGGGTAGGCGCGCCCACACTGAGACTACGTCACGGGGTGGACAGGGTAGGCGCGCCCACACTGAGACTACGTCACGGGGTGGACAGGGTAGGCACGCCCACACTGAGACTACGTCACGGGGTGGACAGGGTAGGCGCGCCCACACTGAGACTACGTCACGGGGTGGGCAGGGTAGGCACGCCCACACTGAGACTACGCCACGGAGTGGGCAGGGTAGGCACGCCCACACTGAGACTACGCCACGGGGTGGGCAGGGTAGGCACGCCCACACTGAGACTACGTCACGGGGTGGACAGGGTAGGCACGCCCACACTGAGACTACGTCACTGGGTGGGCAGGTTAGGCACGACCACACTGAGACTACGTCACAGGGTGGACAGGGTAGGCACACCCACACTGAGACTACGTCACGGGGTGGACAGGGTAGACTACGTCACGGGGTGGGCAGGGTAGGCACGCCCACACTGAGACTACGTCACGGGGTGGACAGGGTAGACTACGTCACGGGGTGGGCAGGGTAGGCACGCCCACACTGAGACTACGTCACGGGGTGGGCAGGGTAGGCGCGCCCACACGGGTGGGCAGGGTAGGCGCGCCCACACTGAGACTACGTCACGGGGTGGACAGGGTAGGCACGCCCACACTGAGACTACGTCACGGGGTGGACAGGGTAGGCGCGCCCACACTGAGACTACGTCACGGGGTGGACAGGGTAGGCACGCCCACACTGAGACTACGTCACGGGGTGGACAGGGTAGGCACGCCCACACTGAGACTACGTCACGGGGTGGACAGGGTAGGCGCGCCCACACTGAGACTACGTCACGGGGTGGACAGGGTAGGTGCGTCCATTATTATCCACAATGCTCTTAGGGTAGACTATGAAACAGGACAAATAGCAAAGTATAGGACCTTTAAAGTCTGGATAACAAATTGTATGAATGTTTTTTTTTTACCAGATTGTGAAAGGAAATGACATGAAAAGCTTTGATATGTTGAAAGAATGGTTTGTCCTGGAGAACTATAACCAAGAAATTAAACAAAGCAAATACCACTGTAGCCTTTTGAAATATGTATTAAAGCTTATAATCAGAACGTTCAAGGAGAATTATACACATTATCAAATAATCTGGATAGTCAATCTATTAATTATTTTTTTACGACACATTATACGTATAGAAATACACATATTCAAAAGAAAATAGTGTCATCTCTTTCTCATTGTTGCCCTTCGAGGCAACTGCTGTGGTGAGTTTGGGCATTACAACAACACATTGATTTAAATTGAATAAACTTGTCTTTGTTGTTTGACAAGATTCCTAATCTTGACCTTATTTTCAAATTCAGTAAAGTGCTGCTGTTCTTCTGAACTGAGGCAGCCAGTTTTCACCTCATCCATATAGAATGTTCACGATAAACATCCCAAGGAGATCACATCTAAAACAAAGCAACTCCGATCTTACAATGCACTTACCTTTGCATCGGCAGCGACGGAGGAATCTGACTGGTACAGCATCAAATGCCTCTGTAACAAATGCAATGGTTTTTTGTGTGAATAACTTGCATGCTATTTAATAAAAACAACATTATTACCTGCTCTGGGATCACACAGATGCAGGACAAGAACAAGCAGAAACGTTACAGCTACAATTCTGAACATTGTTTTCATCAAATAGTGTTTCCGTGAAGAGAGTGGTCTGAGTAACCTGGAGAAGTCGGATTCTGTCGATGATATACCCTGGACCCCCCCTGGACCCCCCCCGCAGACCCGTACCCAGCCTGCTCAGTCCTGGCACGCCTCGTCTGTGCACGGCTTCCTCGCAAATATGTGATGGGCACGATAATCATTTACAAGCAGATGCACAGGACTGGGCTTGTCGAGTGGAAAGGTCATTTATGGATCACATGGAGATTAACCTCATTTAACCCACATATATAAATCTACATTTATATATCAGCAGAGATCCTGTTGCTTTACTGAGACACAACTCATCCAACTGCTCAACTTTAACATCAAATCCTCAGATTCCGCTCACTTTTACAGAGGTCAAATTGTACATAATATGTGTAAAAATATGTTGTAAGGGTAAATTACAGTTTATTCTATTGTCACCAGGGGTATACCAGATCTAAATACTTGTATGTATTAATTTTATATTTAGAGTGATTCATGTTTATGTAGTATTTATTGTCCTGTCTTCAACACGCCATTGCTCCAAACTTCCTGTGTCCCCTTATCCAGAGGGCGATCGGTTATGTTTTGAATGCTGCTGGTGCCAGAGGCAGGACCAAACATGGTGGAGATAACTTGTGCAACAGTCTGTGCTGCAGTGTTTAAGTCCAGGATCAGAACTGTTCAGTTGAGCTGGGCTTTTTATTGAGGGATTTTAACTTAAATAAACATATTTGTATGTAATGATTTATGATGATTGTACAGCCCTTTGAGTTACTTGTGTATTAACTGTGCTCTACAAACAAATGTTGATTGATTGATTGATTGATTGATTGATTGATTGATTTTTTTCTGAGTTTTGGAAGCATTTTGTTATATCCTACTAGGGCTGGGTATTGCCAAGACCCTCACGATACAATACCTATCCCGATACTTGTATATTCCCATACAATTCCCTCATTACGATATGTATCCCAATACATTTTTGAAAAAAGGGTCTTAAAAATGTACCAAATGGCTAATGTGTTTACTCAAATCAAATCAATTTATTTTTGTAAGGCCCAAAATCACAACAACAGTTGCCTCTGAGGGCCACAGGGAGAAATGAATCAACAATGTCTGTGGTGGCGATGAAGTCAGACAATGTCTGTGGTGGCGAGGGACGATGTCCCAGGGTCCTCTGTCCTTAGACTCTCCTTCTCGGCCAGGAAAAACTACAAAAAAAAAAAAAAAAAAAAAAAAAAATATATATATATATATATATATATATGTATAAAATGTCATGTTCATCCACAAAGAACTTCTTTATAAATCCATTCTGCTCTAATAACTTCAGACATCCAACTGATCCAAATAGAAGTATAAGGAACACATTCTAGTAAAGTATTGCATGATCTGAACATGCTGCAGCAGCATCTTCTGCACCTTCTCACCTCGAGAGGAGCTTCTGATCAGGTCCACAGCTCCTTCTCACCTCCAGAGGAGCTTCTGATCAGGTCCATAGCTCCTTCTCTCCTCCAGAGGAGCTTCTGATCAGGTCCACAGCTCCTTCTCACCTCCAGAGGAGCTTCTGATCAGGTCCACAGCTCCTTCTCACCTCCAGAGGAGCTTCTGATCAGGTCCACAGCTCCTTCTCTCCTCCAGAGGAGCTTCTGATCAGGTCCACAGCTCCTTCTCACCTCCAGATGAGCTTCTGATCAGGTCCACAGCTCCTTCTCTCCTCCAGAGGAGCTTCTGATCAGGTCCACAGCTCCTTCTCTCCTCAACCAGAGGAGCTTCTGATCAGATCCACAGCTCATTCTCACCTCCAGAGGAGCTTCTGATCAGGTCCACAGCTCCTTCTCACCTCGAGAGGAGCTTCTGATCAGGTCCACAGCTCCTTCTCTCCTCCAGAGGAGCTTCTGATCAGATCCACAGCTCATTCTCACCTCCAGAGGAGCTTCTGATAAGGTCCTCAGCTCCTTCTCACCTCCAGAGGAGCTTCTGATCAGGTCCACAGCTCCTTCTCACCTCGACCAGAGGAGCTTCTGATCAGGTCCACAGCTCCTTCTCACCTCCAGAGGAGCTTCTGATCAGGTCCACAGCTCCTTCTCCCCTCGACCAGAGGAGCTTCTGATCAGGTCCACAGCTCCTTCTCACCTCGACCAGAGGAGCTTCTGATCAGGTCCACAGCTCCTTCTCACCTCCAGAGGAGCTTCTGATCAGGTCCACAGCTCCTTCTCACCTCCAGAGGAGCTTCTGATCAGGTCCACAGCTCCTTCTCACCTCGACCAGAGGAGCTTCTGATCAGGTCCACAGCTCCTTCTCACCTCCAGAGGAGCTTCTGATCAGGTCCACAGCTCCTTCTCACCTCGATCGAGAGGAGCGCAGCACAAACAGCAGATCAAAAGTACCATTCCACCTCGTTTAAAGCCTACGGGCCGTTGAAACCCCCCCCCCAAAAAACAACACTATTTTTTTTAAAAATTCGATATTGTGACTCCGTATCGGCATGACGATATATCGCCTCATGGATATTTTGAACACAACCCTTTATCCTACTGACCTATTTTGTATAATATGGGCAGAATTATTTTCCAATACCATAGTAACAATACATCTTACAGTAACAATCTCTGTATCTTGGGGCAGATATGTAGTATACTATACTTCATCCTCCACCCTTAGCACAGAAGTGACATAGTGCCCCTTTAATCATGCTTTATGATTGCAGGCTACTTCCAAGATTCAAATGGGGCCATTGTTTATGATCATCACTGTAACCCACTGTAACCAATGTAACCACTGTAACCACTGTAACCCACTGTAACCCACTGCAACCACTGTAACCACTGTAACCAATGTAACCACTGTAACCACTGTAACCCACTGTAACCCACTGCAACCACTGTAACCCACTGTAACCCACTGTAACCACTGTAACTCACTGTAACCCACTGTAACTCACTGTAACCTACTGTAACCCACTGTAACTCACTGTAACCCAGAGTAACCACTGTAACCCACTTTAACCTCTGTAACTCACTGTAACCCACTGTAACTCACTGTAACCCACTGTAACCTACTGTAACCCACTGTAACTCACTGTAACCCAGAGTAACCACTGTAACCCACTTTAACCTCTGTAACTCACTGTAACCCACTGTAACTCACTGTAACCCACTGTAACCTACTGTAACCCACTGTAACTCACTGTAACCCACAGTAACCACTGTAACCCACTGTAACCACTGTAACTCACTGTAACCCACTGTAACTCACTGTAACCCACTGTAACCTACTGTAACCACTGTAACCACTGTAACTCACTGTAACCCACTGTAACTCACTGTAACCCACTGTAACCTACTGTAACCCACTGTAACTCACTGTAACCCACAGTAACCACTGTAACCCACTGTAACCACTGTAACTCACTGTAACCCACTGTAACTCACTGTAACCCACTGTAACCTACTGTAACCACTGTAACCACTGTAACTCACTGTAACCCACTGTAACTCACTGTAACCCACTGTAACCTATTGTAACCACTGTAACCACTGTAACTCACTGTAACCCACTGTAACTCACTGTGACCCACAGTAACCACTGTAACCCACTTTAACCTCTGTAACTCACTGTAACCCACTGTAACTCACTGTAACCCACAGTAACCACTGTAACCCACTGTAGCCACTGTAACCCACTGTAACCCACTGTAACCTACTGTGACCCACTGTAACCACTGAAACCCACTGAAACCAACTGCAAACCCCCACTGTAATCACTGTAACCCACTGAAACCCACTGTAACCCACTGCAAACCCCCACTGTAACCACTGTAACTCACTGTAACCACTGTAACCCACTGTAACTCACTGTAACCACTGTAAGCCTCTCTCAGCCTCTCTCAGCCTCTCTCAGCCTCTCTCAGTCTCTCTCAGCCTCTCTCAGCCTCTCTCAGTCTCTCTCAGTCTCTCTCAGCCTCTCTCAGCCTCTCTCAGTCTCTCTCAGCCTCTCTCAGCCCCCTCAGTCTCTCTCAGTCTCTCTCAGCCTCTCTCAGCCTCTCTCAGTCTCTCTCAGTCTCTCTCAGCCTCTCTCAGCCTCTCTCAGCCTCTCTCAGTCTCTCTCAGCCTCTCTCAGCCTCTCTCAGCCCCCTCAGCCTCTCTCAGTCTCTCTCAGCCTCTCTCAGCCTCTCTCAGTCTCTCTCAGTCTCTCTCAGCCTCTCTCAGCCTCTCTCAGCCTCTCTCAGTATCTCTCAGCCTCTCTCAGCCTCTCTCAGCCTCTCTCAGCCCCCTCAGCCTCTCTCAGCCTCTCTCAGTCTCTCTCAGCCTCTCTCAGCCTCTCTCAGCCTCTCTCAGTCTCTCTCAGCCTCTCTCAGTCTCTCTCAGCCTCTCTCAGTCTCTCTCAGTCTCTCTCATCCTCTCTCAGCCTCTCTCAGCCTCTCTCAGTCTCTCTCAGCCTCTCTCAGTCTCTCTCAGTCTCTCTCAGCCTCTCTCAGTCTCTCTGAGTCTCTCTCAGCCTCTATCAGCCTCTCTCAGCCTCTCTCAGTCTCTCTCATCCTCTCTCATTCTCTCTCAGTCTCTCTCAGCCTCTCTCAGTCTCTCTCAGTCTCTCTCAGCCTCTCCCAGCCTCTCTCAGTCTCTCTCATCCTCTCTCAGTCTCTCTCAGTCTCTCTCAGCCTCTCTCAGCCTCTCTCAGTCTCTCTCAGTCTCTCTCATCCTCTCTCAGTCTCTCTCAGTCTCTCTCAGCCTCTCTCAGCCTCTCTCAGTCTCTCTCAGTCTCTCTCAGCCTCTCTCAGCCTCTCTCAGCCTCTCTCAGTCTCTCTCATCCTCTCTCAGTCTCTCTCAGCCTCTCTCAGCCTCTCTCAGCCCCCTCAGCCTCTCTCAGCCCCCTCAGTCTCTCTCATCCTCTCTCAGTCTCTCTCAGCCTCTCTCAGCCTCTCTCAGCCCCCTCAGCCTCTCTCAGCCTCTCTCAGTCTCTCTCAGCCTCTCTCAGCCTCTCTCAGCCTCTCTCAGTCTCTCTCAGCCTCTCTCAGTCTCTCTCAGCCTCTCTCAGCCTCTCTCAGTCTCTCTCATCCTCTCTCAGCCTCTCTCAGCCTCTCTCAGCCTCTCTCAGTCTCTCTCAGCCTCTCTCAGTCTCTCTCAGTCTCTCTCAGCCTCTCTCAGTCTCTCTCAGTCTCTCTCAGCCTCTCTCAGCCTCTCTCAGTCTCTCTCAGTCTCTCTCAGCCTCTCTCAGCCTCTCTCATCCTCTCTCATCCTCTCTCAGCCTCTCTCAGCCTCTCTCATCCTCTCTCATCCTCTCTCAGCCTCTCTCAGTCTCTCACAGCCTCTCTCAGCCTCTCTCAGTCTCTCTCAGCCTCTCTCAGTCTCTCTCAGCCTCTCTCAGTCTCTCTCTGTCTCTCTCAGCCTCTCTCAGTCTCTCTCAGTCTCTCTCAGCCTCTCTCAGCCTCTCTCAGCCTCTCTCAGTCTCTCTCAGCCTCTCTCAGTCTCTCTCAGCCTCTCTCAGCCTCTCTCAGTCTCTCTTAGTCTCTCTCAGCCTCTCTCAGTCTCTCTCAGTCTCTCTCAGCCTCTCTCAGCCTCTCTCAGCCTCTCTCAGCCTCTCTCATCCTCTCTCATCCTCTCTCAGCCTCTCTCAGCCTCTCTCAGCCTCTCTCATCCTCTCTCAGCCTCTCTCAGTCTCTCACAGCCTCTCTCAGCCTCTCTCAGTCTCTCTCAGCCTCTCTCAGCCTCTCTCAGCCTCTCTCAGTCTCTCTCAGCCTCTCTCAGTCTCTTTCAGCCTCTCTCAGCCTCTCTCAGCCTCTCTCATCCTCCCTCATCCTCCCTCAGTCTCTCTCAGTCTCTCTCAGCCTCTCTCAGCCTCTCTCAGTCTCTCTCAGCCTCTCTCAGTCTCTCTCAGCCTCTCTCAGCCTCTCTCAGTCTCTCTCAGCCTCTTTCATCCTCTCTCATCTTCTCTCATCCTCTCTCAGCCTCTCTCAGCCTCTCTCAGTCTCTCACAGCCTCTCTCAGCCTCTCTCAGCCTCTCTCAGTCTCTCTCAGTCTCTCTCAGTCTCTCTCAGTCTCTCTAATCCTCTCTCAGTCTCTCTCATCCTCTCTCAGTCTCTCTCATCCTCTCTCAGCCTCTCTCAGTCTCTCTCAGTCTCTCTTATCCTCTCTCAGTCTCTCTCAGTCTCTCTCAGCCTCTCTCAGCCTCTCTCAGCCTCTCTCAGTCTCTCTCATCCTCTCTCATTCTCTCTCAGTCTCTCTCAGCCTCTCTCATTCTCTCTCAGTCTCTCTCAGCCTCTCCCAGCCTCTCTCAGTCTCTCTCATCCTCTCTCAGTCTCTCTCAGTCTCTCTCAGCCTCTCTCAGCCTCTCTCAGTCTCTCTCAGTCTCTCTCATCCTCTCTCAGTCTCTCTCAGTCTCTCTCAGCCTCTCTCAGCCTCTCTCAGTCTCTCTCAGTCTCTCTCAGCCTCTCTCAGCCTCTCTCAGCCTCTCTCAGTCTCTCTCATCCTCTCTCAGTCTCTCTCAGCCTCTCTCAGCCTCTCTCAGCCTCTCTCAGCCCCCTCAGCCTCTCTCAGCCTCTCTCAGTCTCTCTCAGCCTCTCTCAGCCTCTCTCAGCCTCTCTCAGTCTCTCTCAGCCTCTCTCAGTCTCTCTCAGCCTCTCTCAGCCTCTCTCAGCCTCTCTCAGCCTCTCTCAGTCTCTCTCAGCCTCTCTCAGTCTCTCTCAGTCTCTCTCAGCCTCTCTCAGTCTCTCTCAGTCTCTCTCAGCCTCTCTCAGCCTCTCTCAGTCTCTCTCAGCCTCTCTCAGTCTCTCTCAGTCTCTCTCAGCCTCTCTCAGCCTCTCTCATCCTCTCTCATCCTCTCTCAGCCTCTCTCAGCCTCTCTCATCCTCTCTCATCCTCTCTCAGCCTCTCTCAGTCTCTCACAGCCTCTCTCAGCCTCTCTCAGCCTCTCTCAGTCTCTCTCCGCCTCTCTCAGTCTCTCTCAGCCTCTCTCAGCCTCTCTCAGCCTCTCTCATCCTCCCTCATCCTCCCTCAGTCTCTCTCAGTCTCTCTCAGCCTCTCTCAGTCTCTCTCCGCCTCTCTCAGTCTCTCTCAGCCTCTCTCAGCCTCTCTCAGCCTCTCTCATCCTCCCTCATCCTCCCTCAGTCTCTCTCAGTCTCTCTCAGCCTCTCTCAGTCTCTCTCAGCCTCTCTCAGTCTCTCTCAGCCTCTCTCAGCCTCTCTCAGTCTCTCTCAGCCTCTCTCATCCTCTCTCATCTTCTCTCATCCTCTCTCAGCCTCTCTCAGCCTCTCTCAGTCTCTCACAGCCTCTCTCAGCCTCTCTCAGCCTCTCTCAGTCTCTCTCAGTCTCTCTCAGTCTCTCTCAGTCTCTCTCATACTCTCTCAGTCTCTCTCATCCTCTCTCAGTCTCTCTCATCCTCTCTCAGCCTCTCTCAGCCTCTCTCAGTCTCTCTCAGTCTCTCTTATCCTCTCTCAGTCCCTCTCAGTCTCTCTCAGCCTCTCTCAGCCTCTCTCAGTCTCTCTTATCCTCTCTCATTCTCTCTCAGTCTCTCTCAGCCTCTCTCAGTCTCTCTCAGCCTCTCTCAGCCTCTCTCAGTCTCTCTCATACTCTCTCAGTCTCTCTCATCCTCTCTCAGTCTCTCTCAGTCTCTCTCAGCCTCTCTCAGCCTCTCTTAGTCTCTCTCATCCTCTCTCAGTCTCTCTCAGTCTCTCTCAGCCTCTCTCAGCCTCTCTCAGTCTCTCTCAGCCTCTCTCAGTCTCTCTCAGTCTCTCTCAGCCTCTCCCAGCCTCTCTCAGTCTCTCTCAGTCTCTCTCAGCCTCTCTCAGCCTCTCTCAGCCTCTCTCATCCTCTCTCATCCTCTCTCATCCTCTCTCAGCCTCTCTCAGCCTCTCACAGCCTCTCTCATTCTCTCTCAGTCTCTCTCAGTCTCTCTCAGCCTCTCTCAGCCTCTCTCAGCCTCTCTCAGTCTCTCTCAGCCTCTCTCAGCCTCTCTCAGCCTCTCTCAGCCTCTCTCAGCCTCTCTCAGTCTCTCTCAGTCTCTCTCAGCCTCTCTCAGCCTCTCTCAGCCTCTCTCATCCTCCCTCATCCTCCCTCAGTCTCTCTCAGTCTCTCTCAGCCTCTCTCAGCCTCTCTCAGTCTCTCTCAGCCTCTCTCAGTCTCTCTCAGCCTCTCTCAGCCTCTCTCAGCCTCTCTCAGTCTCTCTCAGCCTCTCTCAGCCTCTCTCAGCCTCTCTCAGTCTCTCACAGCCTCTCTCAGCCTCTCTCAGTCTCTCTCAGTCTCTCTCAGCCTCTCTCAGTCTCTCTCAGCATCTCTCAGTCTCTCTCAGTCTCTCTCAGCCTCTCTCAGTCTCTCTCAGCCTCTCTCAGTCTCTCACAGCCTCTCTCAGCCTCTCTCAGTCTCTCTCAGTCTCTCTCAGCCTCTCTCAGTCTCTCTCAGCATCTCTCAGTCTCTCTCAGTCTCTCTCAGCCTCTCTCAGTCTCTCTCATCCTCTCTCAGTCTCTCTCATCCTCTCTCAGCCTCTCTCAGTCTCTCTCAGCCTCTCTCAGCCTCTCTCAGCCTCTCTCAGTCTCTCACAGCCTCTCTCAGTCTCTCTCAGCATCTCTCAGTCTCTCTCAGTCTCTCTCAGCCTCTCTCAGTCTCTCTCAGCCTCTCTCAGTCTCTCTCATCCTCTCTCAGCCTCTCTCAGTCTCTCTCAGCCTCTCTCAGTCTCTCTCAGCCTCTCTCAGTCTCTCTCAGCCTCTCTCAGTCTCTCTCATCCTCTCTCAGTCTCTCTCATCCTCTCTCAGTCTCTCTCAGTCTCCCCCCCTCCCCCCCTCCAGCCTCTCGCGTGTGTTTTTTTCTGCGCATGCGCCTCTCTCCCCCTCAGTAGCGCCACGAGCCCGCAGCACGACGCACACAACTCAAAACACGCGGAGAACACGCAATAATTGAGAAAACTCCGCGGGGAAGAAGATATTACCACGTGTTTTACTGCGTTTGAAAAGGTAATTACGCGTCCATAACCACGTGTAGTTATGTCATATTAGTTTGTTATATTGCGCCAGTTTTTACGCGTGTTTGTCATGTCACGTTCGTGAAAGCTTCACAATTTATAAATAAATGCTGCCAAAACTGGCTAATCTGTTGAAAATATGGTCAAATGTTAGGTTAAGTCAATGAATGCGACATTAGTAGCAGAATCCTGAAGCCAGAAGAGCGTAAACAAAGAGTGAGCATGTTGTGACGTGCTGGAAAGAAGCTGTGACTTTGAAATGAATGTTATGAAATGGTTCGGTGTGAAATCGTGTTGTTTTTGCGCTCGTGTTGAGCCGCACAGAGGCTCCATGGTCCAGAGGCTCCATGGTCCATGGTCTATGGTCCATGGTCCATACATTCTTGGTTTGTTGACTAGAAGTGCGGAAGTGAAGGAGGCGCGCGGCCAAACATACCGTGGTGCAGTGCTGACCTCTGGTGGACGAGGAGGGGAAGTGCGAAAATACGTCAGCGCTGTTTGGAAACTTATTCTAAATAAGTGGAAAACAATGTATATATATAATATGTGTGTATGTATATATAATATTATATATATACACAGTGTATATATACACATACACATGTATATATAATGTGTGTATGTATGTACAACCCTGCTCCAGTGTCACCTGAAGTCCTTCTCCTGCTCTTCTGCAAATCAGATCAAGTCTGTCCGGCTTCCTCCTCCGCCAGCGGATCCAACTCACCACCAGGTGGTGATCGGTTGACAACTCTGCCCCTCTCTTCACCCGAGTGTCCAAGACACGCGGCCGGAGGTCAGATGACACGACAACAAAGTCGATCATTGACCTCCGGCCTGTGTCCTGGTGCCATGTGCACTGATGAACACCCTTGTGCTTGAACATGGTGTTCGTTATGGACAATCCGTGGCTAGCACAGAAGTCCAATAACTGAACACCGCTCGGGTTCAGATCGGGGAAGCCGTTCTTCCCGATCACCCCTCTCCAGGTGTCACTGTCATTGTCCACGTGGGCGTTGAAGTCCCCCAGTACTCCTCCCAAGGACTCCAAGAAGGCCGGGTACTCTGCACTGCTGTTCGGCCCGTAGGCCGCCACAACAGTGAGAGACCTGTCCCCCACCCGAAGGCGGAGGGACGCGACCCTCTCGTTCACCGGGGTAAACTCCAACACGTGGCGGCTGAGCTAAGGGGCTATAAGCCCACACCAGCCCGCCGCCTCTCCCCGCGGGCAACACCAGAGAAGTGGAGCGTCCAGCCTCTCTCGAGGAGATGGTTCCAGAGCCCAAACTGTGCGTGGAGGTGAGGCCGACTATATCTAGTCGGTATCGCTCAACCTCCCGCACAAGCTCAGGCTCCTCCCCCCAGCGAGGTGACATTCCATGTCCCCAGAGTTAGTCTCTGTGTCCGGAGATCTGGTCGCCGAGGCCCCTGCTGTCGACTGCCGCCCAGATCTCCCTGCCCCGCCCCTTATAGATCCTCCTGCGGGTGGTGGGCCCACGGAAGGGCGGCCACACGTTGCTCTTTCGGGCTGTGCCCGGCCGGGCCCTGTGGGGTAAGACCCGGCCACCAGGCGCTCGCCATCGAGCACTCATCCCAGGCCTGGCTCCAGGATGGGGCCCCGGTGACGCCGATCCGGGCGACGTAAACGGCCTTGTTCGTGAACTCATCATAAAGGGCTTCTGATCTGTCTCCGTCTGTTTAAACTGTAGCTTGTACCCGCTTTGGAGAGGGAGCGTCATCACTCAAGACTTCAGTGTTCTCACTGGGCTGAGGTTGAAGGATGGCAGTGGAACAAACCACCTTAGGCGGCGCAAGCGAAAAGTACTTTAAAAATGTAGTACGGCCCTAGCATGGTCGAGCACCGAAAGCGAAAAGTACCGTGCGAGCGCTCGTGCCGCCTAAGGCTCTCGCGCGGTGATCTTAATGCCTGGCGGTATCTTTTGGGCGTGGCGGTGACCAGCTGAAGCAGCCCGCCATGTCAAACACCCTCAGCGAGAACATTGGACTTAGAGTTAGTTTAAATGACAAACAACTAAAGACAAAGTAGGCCTTCTATATATGCTCCCCGTGCTGCATAAATAACCTTTTCTTTCATTCAATCCATACTGCTGGGTCAAGCTGGTGGTGCCCTCGCTCGGAGCACCCGAGGCACCTGGTGGTGCCCTCGCTCGGAGAACCCGAGGCACCTGGTGGTGCCCTCGCTCGGAGCACCCGAGGCACCTGGTGGTGCCCTCGCTCGGAGCACCCGAGGAACCTGGTGGTGCCCTCGCTCGGAGCACCCGAGGAACCTGGTGGTGCCCTCGCTCGGAGCACCCGAGGCACCGGGTGGTGCCCACGCTCCGCACACCCGGTGGTGCCCTCGCTCTATATATGTTATATATATATATATATATATATATATATATATATATATATATATATATATATATATATATATATATATATATATATATATATATATATATATATATATATATATATATATATATATATATATATATATATATATATATAACATATGCGCGCGCGATGCAGAGCCAGGCCCTAACCCAGGAAACACAGTCATTATTAAAAGAACGATCCAAAGGCAAATTGGGTCGTCTGAAGTAAGAGCGGTGCTTGAATGACATAGAATTTAAGGTTCAAAATGAAACTGTTAAGCACAATAAATTACATTTGTACAGGTGTAAATGCAAGGAATAGTGATTTCAAAAATGAGAAATGCATTGCACACTTAGTGTAATTATGTTTCGGCAGATGGCCTTGATATAATTTTATAATAACATAAGAAAAATTTGATTCATTGACAGGTAGAATAAGGTGGTCATGTACGGATCTTCAGGCATCCCGGAACTCATCCCCCCCAGCGGACCCCCACTGCAGCTGGGCCCCACAGGACAGTACAACCCAGGGCACCCCCAGATCAACGGCCATGTGGGGGGAAACAACCCACAGAGGCTGGGCCAGAGAGCACCAAAGCTGGGGCAGATCGGGCGCTCCAAGAAAGGTGAGTGACACAGTGAGTGACATGAGTGGGTGTAATCCCTCATTCGCTCAGGAGGGTTCCCAATGTAGAAAACTATTCAGTTGTATCATCTGGACACTGTTTTTAGAAAAGCAAGAAGTTTCCACTCTCATCCAAGAGTCATTCTCAATCTGCGGATCTAGTCTGAAATATTTATCCTACTCTGTGTAAGCCCTGCCCCCTGAGCGGAACCTCCTGATAATAGTCTTGTTTATCTATGTGTTAGTAGTTTCCCCTGCAACTTACCTTCTTTTTTACCCTAACAAGCATGTAATGGGCTATAGAAATCCTATTGTTAGATGGCTGCAGCTCCCTCATCACAGACAGTGGAGTTGGACCAGTTCTTCAGGATGAGAACCGGTTCTTTGTAGTAGTCAGAGAATAGTGCTCAAGCTGCCATACTTCTCCCATAGTTGCTCCTAGGGCAGCGGAGCTGAAACTGTAGCTTTATATTTCTGTTCCTAACTGGCCTGACCATAAGTCATTTCAAAGAGGAACGTTTTAAGTCTGGACTTAAATGAAGAGACTGTGTCGCCTCTTTAACATGGACCGGAGCTGATTCCATAACACAGGAGCTCTACCTCCTACTGTGCTTTGAGAGACTCTTGGGACCACCAGAAGGCTCTACCTCCTACTGTGCTTTTAGAGACTCTTGGGACCAACCGAAGGCTCTACCTTCTACTGTACTTTTAGAGACTCTTGGGACCACCAGAAGGCTCTACCTCCTACTGTGCTTTTAGAGACTCTTGGGACCACCAGAAGGCTCTACCTCCTACTGTGCTTTTGGAGACTCTTGGGACCACCAGAAGGCTCTACCTCCTACTGTGCTTTTAGAGACTCTTGGGACCAACAGAAGGCTCTACCTCCTACTGTGCTTTTAGAGACTCTTGGGACCACCAGAAGGCTCTACCTCCTACTGTGCTTTGAGAGACTCTTGGGACCACCAGAAGGCTCTACCTCCTACTGTACTTTTAGAGACTCTTGGGACCACCAGAAGGCTCTTCCTCCTACTGTGCTTTGAGAGACTCTTGGGACCACGAGAAGGCTCTACCTCCTACTGTGCTTTTGGAGACTCTTGGGACCACCAGAAGGCTCTACCTCCTACTGTGCTTTTAGAGACTCTTGGGACCACCAGAAGGCTCTACCTCCTACTGTGCTTTTAGAGACTCTTGGGACCACCAGAAGGCTCTACCTCCTACTGTGCTTTTAGAGACTCTTGGGACCACCAGAAGGCTCTACCTCCTACTGTGCTTTTGGAGACTCTTGGGACCACCAGAAGGCTCTACCTCCTACTGTGCTTTTAGAGACTCTTGGGACCACCAGAAGGCTCTACCTCCTACTGTGCTTTTAGAGACTCTTGGGACCACCAGAAGGCTCTACCTCCTACTGTGATTTTGGAGACTCTTGGGACCACCAGAAGGCTCTACCTCCTACTGTGCTTTTAGAGACTCTTGGGACCAACAGAAGGCTCTACCTCCTACTGTGCTTTAAGAGACTCTTAGGACCACCAGAAGGCTCTACCTCCTACTGTGATTTTGGAGACTCTTGGGACCGCCAGAAGGCTCTACTTCCTACTGTGCTTTTAGAGACTCTTGGGACCACCAGAAGGCTCTACCTCCTACTGTGCTTTGAGAGACTCTTGGGACCAACAGAAGGCTCTACCTCCTACTGTACTTTTAGAGACTCTTGGGACCACCAGAAAGCTCTACCTCCTACTGTGCTTTTAGAGACTCTTGGGACCAACAGAAGGCTCTACCTCCTACTGTGCTTTTAGAGACTCTTGGGACCACCAGAAGGCTCTACCTCCTACTGTGCTTTTAGAGACTCTTGGGACCACCAGAAGGCTTTACCTCCTACTGTGATTTTGGAGACTCTTGGGACCACCAGAAGGCTCTACCTCCTACTGTGCTTTTAGAGACTCTTGGGACCACCAGAAGGCTCTACCTCCTACTGTGCTTTTGGAGACTCTTGGGACCACCAGAAGGCTCTACCTCCTACTGTGCTTTTAGAGACTCTTGGGACCACCAGAAGGCTCTACCTCCTACTGTGCTTTTAGAGACTCTTGGGACCACCAGAAGGCTCTACCTCCTACTGTGCTTTTAGAGACTCTTGGGACCAACAGAAGGCTCTACCTCCTACTGTGCTTTAAGAGACTCTTAGGACCACCAGAAGGCTCTACCTCCTACTGTGATTTTGGAGACTCTTGGGACCGCCAGAAGGCTCTACTTCCTACTGTGCTTTTAGAGACTCTTGGGACCACCAGAAGGCTCTACCTCCTACTGTGCTTTGAGAGACTCTTGGGACCAACAGAAGGCTCTACCTCCTACTGTACTTTTAGAGACTCTTGGGACCACCAGAAAGCTCTACCTCCTACTGTGCTTTTAGAGACTCTTGGGACCAACAGAAGGCTCTACCTCCTACTGTGCTTTTAGAGACTCTTGGGACCACCAGAAGGCTCTACCTCCTACTGTGCTTTTAGAGACTCTTGGGACCACCAGAAGGCTCTACCTCCTACTGTGATTTTGGAGACTCTTGGGACCACCAGAAGGCTCTACCTCCTACTGTGCTTTTAGAGACTCTTGGGACCACCAGAAGGCTCTACCTCCTACTGTGCTTTTGGAGACTCTTGGGACCACCAGAAGGCTCTACCTCCTACTGTGCTTTTAGAGACTCTTGGGACCACCAGAAGGCTCTACCTCCTACTGTGCTTTTAGAGACTCTTGGGACCACCAGAAGGCTCTACCTCCTACTGTGCTTTTAGAGACTCTTGGGACCACCAGAAGGCTCTACCTCCAACTGTGCTTTTAGAGACTCTTGGGACCACCAGAAGGCCAGCATTTTGAGAGTGAAGAGCTCTGTTTGGATGATATGGTTCGATAGCATCTTTGAGGTGGGAGGGGCCATGTCATTTATAAGATAAGATAAGATATTCCTTTATTGTCCCACATGGGGAAATTCCATTGTTGCAACGCAGGTAGATACAGAGGTAGATACAGAGGAAAAGAACAGATCACTTATAGGAAGTTTGAAAAACACTTTCAGTAGAAGATCTCCTATAAAAAAAAACTCCCATTTTCCAACAAGGGATGGAGGGGAAAAATAATACAGATAAAATAAATAAATAAATAAGCTTTGTATTTTTATGGCTTTGTAAGTCAGGAGGAGGAGTTTAAATGTGATTCTAAACTCGACAGGAGCCAGTGAAGAGACTCCAGCACCGGCGTTATGTGCTCTCTTCTTTTAGTTCCTGTTAGTAATCTTGCTGCTGCATTTTGAACCAGTTGAAAGCTTTTTATGGAGCTTTTAGGACCTGCTGCGAGCAGGAGTTACAGGAGAATCTAGACGTTACAAATGCAGGAGACGTTTTTCAGCATCGCTTTTTTTTTATATTTGATCTATATTGTGCAGATGGAAAGATTCTGTTTTACAGGCTTGATTTATATGAGCTTTAAATGAGAGCTCCTGGTCCAATCAGACTCTGAGGTTTCTTACAGTAGAACTGGAGGCTTCACTGACATTGTCCAGTGTGACTATCTGCTCAGATAAAGCGTCTTGTACATGTTTAGGACCAGCACAATGACCTCCAGCACAATGACCTCGGTTTTTTCAGGGTTAAGAAGCAGGTAGTTAAGTGTCCTCCAGGTTTTTATCTCCTTCACACGAGCTCTAAGTCTGTACTTGATCGCTCTGATCAGGTTCATGATAAATACAGCTGAGTGTCGTCTGCAGAGCAGTGGAAGTTAATGCCATGTGACCTGATCATGTGACCTAACGGCAGCATATAGAAAAGTCATGACAAAAGGACGATAACATTTTTGTCAAGGGCTGACCGGGTGATCCCCTGACCGTATAGTTTAGCTTATGCCCAGCCAGGACAGATTAAGCCATTTCACGACTAAATGTTCATTACATAGTTTTGTGATACAAGCGACTCTTACTTTACTACGGACGAACAAGGTTTTAACACAATGTCTTATATTTCCAAGTTCATGATACTATAACACGGCATATAACGTAACATATTTAGCACAACTTCTATATGACTGTTACACTTTGCTTGTAAATAAGACAGTGACATTGCACAATCTGAACTGGACAGATGCCTTGTGTCCAGTGATCATTTCCACCTGTAGTCTCTGCGCAGCTTATGTTATAGGTCATAAAAAAGAGACTTTCCAGGAAATAGTACTACAATGACCAATCCTGTGACATCATTCACATCCAGTCCTCTGGAGCATCAACACACTGGAGGTGTGTCTTTAGAGCTTTATACACTCTGAGGTGTGTCTTTAGAGCTTTATACCACTCTGAGGTGTGTCTTTAGAGCTTTATACCACTCTGAGGTGTGTCTTTAGAGCTTTATAACACTCTGAGGTGTGTCTTTAGAGCTTTATACTGCTCTGAGGTGTGTCTTTAGAGCTTTATACCACTCTGAGGTGTGTCTTTAGAGCTTTATACACTCTGAGGTGTGTCTTTAGAGCTTTATACCATTCTGAGGTGTGTCTTTAGAGCTTTATACACTCTGAGGTGTGTCTTTAGAGCTTTATACCACTCTGAGGTGTGTCTTTAGAGCTTTATACCACTCTGAGGTGTGTCTTTAGAGCTTTATACCACTCTGAGGTGTGTCTTTAGAGCTTTATACCACTCTGAGGTGTGTCTTTAGAGCTTTATACTGCTCTGAGGTGTGTCTTTAGAGCTTTATACCACTCTGAGGTGTGTCTTTAGAGCTTTATACCACTCTGAGGTGTGTCTTTAGAGCTTTATACCGCTCTGAGGTGTGTCTTTAGAGCTTTATACCGCTCTGAGGTGTGTCTTTAGAGCTTTATACCGCTCTGAGGTGTGTCTTTAGAGCTTTATACCGCTCTGAGGTGTGTCTTTAGAGCTTTATACCACTCTGATGTGTGTCTTTAGAGCTTTATACCACTCTGAGGTGTGTCTTTAGAGCTTTATATCACTCTGAGGTGTGTCTTTAGAGCTTTATACCACTCTGATGTGTGTCTTTAGAGCTTTATACCACTCTGAGGTGTGTCTTTAGAGCTTGATACACTCTGAGGTGTGTCTTTAGAGCTTTATACCACTCTGAGGTGTGTCTTTAGAGCTTTATAACACTCTGAGGTGTGTCTTTAGAGCTTTATACCATTCTGAGGTGTGTCTTTAGAGCTTTATACCACTCTGAGGTGTGTCTTTAGAGCTTTATACACTCTGAGGTGTGTCTTTAGAGCTTTATACCACTCTGAGGTGTGTCTTTAGAGCTTTATACACTCTGAGGTGTGTCTTTAGAGCTTTATACACTCTGAGGTGTGTCTTTAGAGCTTTATACCACTCTGAGGTGTGTCTTTAGAGCTTTATACACTCTGAGGTGTGTCTTTAGAGCTTTATACACTCTGAGGTGTGTCTTTAGAGCTTTATACCACTCTGAGGTGTGTCTTTAGAGCTTTATACACTCTGAGGTGTGTCTTTAGAGCTTTATACACTCTGAGGTGTGTCTTTAGAGCTTTATACACTCTGAGGTGTGTCTTTAGAGCTTTATACCACTCTGAGGTGTGTCTTTAGAGCTTTAATGTTTATTTTGTTCTTCTGACATCACAGGCAGGTTGAGGGTGTCTAGAAAGTAATTCATATCACCTTCTTTATCGTCTGGAATTTTTGAAAATTATTTCTAGAATGATTAAAATGCTGTTTGAATGAATGCTCTTGTTTAGTTAAGATTGTATCATTTTGCCTGTCCCGTATTTTAAAAATTGTTCTTTTAACTTGTTGTTATTTAAGTTTCCAAGATAATAATTTAGAACTCCCATAAAATCTGTTTGGTAAAGAGCATTTTAATGATATGTCAGATAATTAATTTCTCCTCTTATCTTTTTAAATTCTTGTAGCATTTTAGAACACCACTTTTTACATGGTTTTCCTCCAACAATTAATTTTTTTTCTTTCAGATCATTTAGCTTTTTTTTTCTCTCTTCGTTTCCTTTTTTTGGAGGCTATAGCTCTAATTTGTCCTCTCAAGACTGCTTTGGAAGCATTCCAAAGGATGGGCTGCGGGCGAAATGTCATTTTCCTCCAGATAAGTCTTAATATTGTTGGAAATGTTTTCCTTAAACGAAGGGTCGTTAAGCAGGCTGGCATTGAATCTCCACAGTGTGGACCCTAACCCAATCTTTCCTCACCTAGTTCACTTAGGTCCATTGTGTCTATATCTGCTTCAGTGATTTTAGATCTGTCTTTATCGAGAACAAAAAGGGTTCATTTCCTCTATTCTGAGCTCCCCCGTGTGGCCGAGCTCCTCACCTTATCTCTAAGGAGCGCAAAGTCACCCGGCGGAGGAGACTCATTTCGACCGCTTGTATCCGCGATCTTGTCCTTTCGGTCATTACCCAAAGCTCATGACCATAGGGGAGGGCAGGAAAGTAGATTGACCGGCAAATAGAGAGCTTTGCCTTTCGACTCAGCTCCTTCTTTACCACAACAGTCCGATCCGCCTGTCAATCTAACGCTCCATCCTTCCCTCACTCGTGAACAAGACCCTGAAATACTTGAACTCTACTTGGGGCAAGGACTCTCCACCCACCTGAAGAGGGCAAGACACCTTTTTCCGGTTGAGAACCATGGCCTTGGATTTGGAGGTGCTGATTCCCATCCCAGCCGCTTCACACTCAGCCCAGTGCATGTTGCAGGTCCAGGTTTGATGGAGCCATCAGGACAACATCGTCTGCAAACAGCAGAGATGGAATCCTGTGGTCCCCTAACCGGACACCCTCTGACCCCTGACTGCGCCTAGAAATTCTGTCCATAAAAACTATGAACAGAACCGGTGACCAAGGGCAGCCCTGTCCAACATGCACTGGGAACAGGTCCGACTTACTGCTGGCAATGCGAACACAGCTCCTGCTCCGGTCATACAGGTCGAAAGCCTTCTCCAGATCCACAAAGCACATGTGGTTGAGCAAACTCCCATGAACCCTCGAGCACCCGATGGACACCCGATGTCTCCATTGACTCCATCGTATAGAGCTGGTCCAGTGTTCCACGACCCTGGAATAGACCTTAGAGGAGTGTGATCCCTCTGTAGTTGGAACATGCCCTCCGGTCCCCCTTCTTGAACAAAGGGACCACCACCCCGGTCTACCAGTCCTGTCCCCAACCACTGTACCACTGTCCCCGACCGCCAGGCGATTTTGCTGAGACGTGTCAGCCAAGACAGTCCTACAACATCTAGATACAGAGTAACTTCAGCTTGGGTGATGGACGAGCCAGCCTCTGAGTCCCCGGTCTCTGCTTCCTCTTCGGAAGACTGGGATTAAGGAAGGTGGGATTAAGGAGATCCTCAAAGTATTCCTTCCACTGCCCGACACATTCCCAGTCGAGGTCAGCAGGTCTCCATCCGCACCGTAAACTTTGTTGGTGAAACACTGCTTCCCCCTCCTGAACCCTAACCCTGCTAACGGTCTGCCAGAATTTCTTTGGGGCGGACCGATAGTCCTCCTCCATGGCCTACCCGAACTCCTCCCAGCCCCGGGTTTTTGCCTCTTCGACAGCGCTAGCTCCGGCCCGCTTGGTCTGCCAATACCTGTCAATGACCTCAGGAGACTTACAAGCCAGAGTGGCCTGATATGCCTCCTTCTTCAGCCTGACAACATCCCTTATTTTGGGTGTCCACTGCCGGGTTCGGGGGTTGCTGCCCTGACAGGCACCGGAGACCTTGCGACCATAGCTCCGAGCAGCCGCATCAACAATGGAGGTGGAGAAACCCAAACCCTGATCAAAAAAAGATCGTAAAAGGGAGGGAAGTCAAATCCTAATGAAGGCCCCAAAAACTCCCCAGTCACTCCTGACACCAATCCTCAAAAAGAACTGGATATTTGACCTCATTAACTCTCCACACCCACGCTGTATTCTGCAAGTATTTTCCAATTTCCCACATTTGACACATCCATGAGTAGATGTGTTTAGTCACAGAGTTTATGTCCTAAAGCAGACAGCCAACATTGGGCATAAAGTCTTAAAAACAAATAAATCATGTCATCAGTATCTTCAAATTAACAGAAATGTACTACATGTGACCACAACCTGAACTCGCATACCCCACGCTGGTGGCTCCATCTCTCATTTTGTGTAGTTCTCTGTGTTTTCCTTCCTTAAGAGTACCTCTGCTTCTCCTCATTTTCTGAGCACGTGTTTTTTACCTTCAAGAGTCGCCGGGAAAGAGAACCCATGTCTGTTTTTCTGAGCTCCTCACAGATGTGGTTGCCTTTGTTGACAACCTTCATATGGAATATCTGGAGCAAAGAAGACGTGCTTGCCTTTGTGCTGGAGGTCTCCTTTAACCCTGGAGGTCTCCTTTAACCCTTGCCGCCTTCATGACACGTTCCTTCACAGGATTGTTAAGAAACCTCATTATCAGGCCTCGTGGTTTATCAGCTGCTGGTCTTTGCTGCCAGGCGATGTGCTCTTTCGATTGGGATGGGAGGGACTTAAACTCCTGAGCCATCAAGGAGCTCAGGAATAATCTTTTTCTAAAAGCTTTCGGTTTTCTTTCCTTCTTCTCCTTCTTCTACTCCCACAAGCCTCAGGTTAGGACGATGTGATCAAGACTCCAAATCCAGGATCTTATTTTTCATATTATTGTTCTCCGGCTCCAGCGTCGTCACCCTGACCCGCAGCGCCTCCATCTGGGCCCTTACTGTCTGCAAATCGTCAGCATTATCTGAAAAACACTGCTTGACTTAGTCCACGTGTGCTCCGGTTACTCCCGCTGCTTTCAGCTCATCGGCTACTGCAGCAGATACGGCCGGGCCCCTGGCAGCTATCATTTCGCCTCTGAGAGACTCCATATCATGCTGCATATAGCATTTTATCTTGAGCAATAACTGATGATTAGTTATATTCTCTCTTTCTTCCAATGCAAAGATGCAGCGAGAAACTTAATTTAGGCCAGACGGAGCCCGTTCCTCCGGCGAAGAAGAACTGTGGTTTTGGAGCCATGTTACCCTCGTTAGCTTGGGACCGTGGGCCGTCAGCTTTGTTTGTTTTGGTCCTGTAGTGTTGCCAGACTTGTTTCTTCCTTGTTTACTCATCCCTTGTTCTTCCTCTTTGGGATTAGGTGGGTCAAACGATGATTTAAAAGCCACGGTTTGCAGCAGAGACAAATGACTCAACCGTTGGCCATCTGCCAGTAAGGCCGGTACAAGAATCCCCCTGTATAACATTAATCTCAATATTTTTCCATTGAGCTTCATATTTTGGGTCACACCAGTACAACAAAGCAGAACGCTGAAATAAATACAACCCCAACTTTCTTTTCTTTTCCATAATTGTAGAGTTTTAAAATTAATTAAGATTAAGTTAAGTATGGGCTGAGATTTAATTTTTCAAGATTTTTCTTTATAGTGGAGAAAAGAGGAGTATGTATGTATGTATGTATATATATATATATATATATATATATATATATATATATATATATATATATATATATATATATATATATATATATATAATCTCTTTGGTCTTTGAGGACGATGAGGACTCTTCCTCCATCGTTCCCTCGGGCCAAGGCTCCCCGCTCATGGCCCAAGTTAGAGAGAACAGTGGGGCTGCACAGCCGCCGCTCAGTTCCGACCTCTACGATGTGTGCAAACGCGTTGCGGAGAGGCTGGAAATCTCTTGGCCGCCCGCTATGAGGGGAAGAAATTACCCCAAGCCAAGCGAGCAGAACTTCTCCCGGCCTTCCTGGAGCTTCTCGGGGGGGGGGGGGGGGCGGTCAGTCTCCTGGAAGGACCACCCTAACTCCAGCAAGAACCCCATATTGGCGGCTTCTTCCCTGTATTTTGTTAATATGGACAAGCTCGGCATGGCCCGTTTGCCTCACACCGAGCCCATAGTGGCGGCCCATCTTCATCCAAAGCTCTCGGAAGGTCAAACACACCTCGAGCGGGTCCCAGGCCTGACTTTAACATTACCTTCCACATCCCCCTGCCACAACGCCGACTGGCCCCCAGGTGGTCAGACGTGCGTGGCCAAAGAAGGCTACGGCACCGCCACCGCCTCTGAGTGGGTTGAAGGAGCCGCGGAGGAGGAAGAAGGGGCTCTAGCAGTCCACTTTTACTGTTTTTGGACAAGGACGGCACAGTTCTGAGTTCGCCAGTCCCTGTCGTTACCAGTGTGCCACAGGTGGTTTCCCCTGGTGTTTTCTGCCCCCCTCGACCCAGCCTGGACCTGGTGCGCATTCTGCGGCCCCAGCCAAGAGGGAGAGAGATTCGGCTCGAGTGTTGGAAGTGTTCCTTGCCAGTCTCATAAGCACACACATTTGTCAAAAAATAAAATAAAATCTTCACTGATGCATCCAGGTACAAAAGCCTTTGTTTTGCGAGGCACACTGCAGTCCCACCCCTGGCCACCAGGGGGAGCTGCAATTTTTCCTCTGGGACCCCGGCACATTGTCCCCGCACTATCAGGCCACGCATGCGCAGTCCTTCCCTGCCCCACCAGCAATCCTCAGCCAGCAGAGGGCAGCAGAGGATCGCGGATGACATTCAGTGTTCCGCTACCCTCTGTCTCTGAGAGCAGAAAGCTGGAGAAAATGCACAGAATCAAAGTGGGTGCTGAAGACCGTAACCTGAGGCTACAGGCTTCAGTTCGCCACTGCGCCTCCCACATTCAATGGCCTGATTCCTTGTCAAGCTCAAGGGAACTCTGCCGTAATCCTAGGATCCTCTCTGCTGGACAAAAAGGCGATACAGATAGTACCAACGGATCAGAAGCGGAGTGGCTTCTATTCCAGGTATTTCCTTGTCACAAAGATGGTATTCTGGATCTGAGAGCATTGAATTAATATCTCAGGAGATACAAGTTTCGAATGCTCACGCACTCGCTCTGATTCGCTTGATCCGTCTGGACGACTGTTTCACGTCAATCGATCTGAAAGATACGTATTTTCATATCCCAATATATACCCCTCACTTAAACTTTTTAAGGTTTCTGTTCCAAGGCATGGCGTACATGTATACGGTGCTCACTTTCGGCCTCTCTTTGAGTTGAGAGTGTTTGTCAAATGCACAGATGCGGCGCTGGCCCCGCTCAGAGAGCAGGGCATCCGCCTGCCCACTTATCTGGACGATTGGCTCCTACTGGCACGGTTACAGCAGGAGGCTGTCGCTCACACACAGATCGCACTCGCTCACCTGCAGGACTTAGGATTTGTTTTTTTAACCGTGGGGGGGTGAGCCTGGGCACTGTGTCAACCAGGAAGGTGGTTACGACAGATGCCTGCCTCTCAGGCTGGGGCGGTGTGTTCAAGAGCAGACCTGTGAACGGCGTTTGAAGCCCTCGCCTCCGTCACGCTCACATAAACTACCAAGAGCTTATGGCAGTGGTTGTTTCACTGAAACGTTTTCTCCCGTTCCTCAGGGGGCACCATCACACTCAGTCCAGTCGTGTAGTGTGGACCTCAGACTCTATAATCACACTCAGTCCAGTCGTGTAGTGTGGACCTCAGACTCTATAATCACACTCAGTCCAGTCGTGTAGTGTGGACCTCAGACTCTATAATCACACTCAGTCCAGTCGTGTAGTGTGGGCCTCAGACTCTATAATCACACTCAGTCCAGTCGTGTAGTGTGGACCTCAGACTCTATAATCACACTCAGTCCAGTCGTGTAGTGTGGACCTCAGACTCTATAATCACACTCAGTCCAGTCGTGTAGTGTGGACCTCAGACTCTATAATCACACTCAGTCCAGTCGTGTAGTGTGGACCTCAGACTCTATAATCACACTCAGTCCAGTCGTGTAGTGTGGACCTCAGACTCTATAATCACACTCAGTCCAGTCGTGTAGTGTGGACCTCAGACTCTATAATCACACTCAGTCCAGTCGTGTAGTGTGGACCTCAGACTCTATAATCACACTCAGTCCAGTCGTGTAGTGTGGACCTCAGACTCTATAATCACACTCAGTCCAGTCGTGTAGTGTGGGCCTCAGACTCTATAATCACACTCAGTCCAGTCGTGTAGTGTGGACCTCAGACTCTATAATCACACTCAGTCCAGTCGTGTAGTGTGGACCTCAGACTCTATAATCACACTCAGTCCAGTCGTGTAGTGTGGACCTCAGACTCTATAATCACACTCAGTCCAGTCGTGTAGTGTGGACCTCAGACTCTATAATCACACTCAGTCCAGTCGTGTAGTGTGGACCTCAGACTCTATAATCACACTGAGTCCAGTCGTGTAGTGTGGACCTCAGACTCTATAATCACACTCAGTCCAGTCGTGTAGTGTGGACCTCAGACTCTATAATCACACTCAGTCCAGTCGTGTAGTGTGGACCTCAGACTCTATAATCACACTCAGTCCAGTCGTGTAGTGTGGACCTCAGACTCTATAATCACACTCAGTCCAGTCGTGTAGTGTGGGCCTCAGACTCTATAATCACACTCAGTCCAGTCGTGTAGTGTGGACCTCAGACTCTCTATAATCACACTCAGTCCAGTCGTGTAGTGTGGACCTCAGACTCTATAATCACACTCAGTCCAGTCGTGTAGTGTGGACCTCAGACTCTCTATAATCACACTCAGTCCAGTCGTGTAGTGTGGACCTCAGACTCTATAATCACACTCAGTCCAGTCGTGTAGTGTGGACCTCAGACTCTATAATCACACTCAGTCCAGTCGTGTAGTGTGGACCTCAGACTCTATAATCACACTCAGTCCAGTCGTGTAGTGTGGACCTCAGGGTTACAAAGTCATAACTCATACCTGAGAGTGATGTTTGCTCAGAGTTTAAAAACCAGGAAAGTTCTCAAATCAGTCCAAATGTGCATCCAGTTGAGGTATTTTGTAATCCATATTAAATATCGTTATTACATTTACAGTTCATAAAACATAAGACAGTGGAGGGACAGTAGAGCGCAGCATATGGGACAACAAACAGTCTCTCTAGGATATACTTAGTGTTCTGGAAGGTTGTAACCATGTGTCCTTTCCTTCACAGTGGACTTGGAGGACCAAGACCTGGACGACATCATGAACAACAACAACAACAACCAGTGTCCTGTGACCTTGTTGCCTGTCTCCTAAACCCCGCCCTCATAGGTGCCAACAGATCATGCCACCCTAACTCTACAGGACGCCAAATCTGCCCTGACGCCAGCATTCTTCAAGTGTCTTAGTGACGGCCTTCCCACGGTCTCCACGACAACACAAAAGTGGCTGACTACATAGTGTTTGAGTACGATGACTGCAGAGGGGCCTTTCTCGTACTGCAGAGGGGCCTCTCTCGTACTGCAGAGGGGCCTCTCTCGTACTGCAGAGGGGCCTCTCTCGTACTGCAGAGGGGCCTCTCTCGTACCGCAGAGGGGCCTCTCTCGTACTGCACTCTCTCGTACTGCAGAGGGGCCTCTCTCGTACCGCAGAGGGGCCTCTCTCGTACCGCAGAGGGGCCTCTCTCGTACCGCAGAGGGGCCTCTCTCGTACCGCAGAGGGGCCGCTCTCGTACCGCAGAGGGGCCGCTCTCGTACCGCAGAGGGGCCTCTCTCGTACCGCAGAGGGGCCTCTCTCGTACTGCACTCTCGCGTACCGCAGAGGGGCCTCTCTCGTACTGCACTCTCGCGTACTGCAGAGGGGCCTCTCTCATACTGCAGAGGGGCCTCTCTCGTACTGCAGAGGGGCCTCTCTCGTACTGCACTCTCTCGTACTGCAGAGGGGCCTCTCTCGTACTGCAGAGGGGCCTCTCTCGTACTGCAGAGGGGCCTCTCTCGTACCGCAGAGGGGCCTCTCTCGTACCGCAGAGGGGCCTCTCTCGTACCGCAGAGGGGCCTCTCTCGTACTGCACTCTCTCGTACTGCAGAGGGGCCTCTCTCGTACCGCAGAGGGGCCTCTCTCGTACCGCAGAGGGGCCTCTCTCGTACCGCAGAGGGGCCTCTCTCGTACTGGACCTCACCCGTTGGACTTAATGGACTTCTGCACTATGTTTGGAAGTCTAAAAAGGGCTAAAAGTTGCACTGGAGTGAATGATTAAATGATGTTGCTATGGTTACTTATTCCGGGACAGGACTTTGTGCCACTGTTGGGAATTATTTATCAAACTTTCCAGATTTTCGCGATTCCAACACTGACATATTAGTGTGGATTTGTGACAAACAAAGATTTTACTTTGAAGAAACACATTTTGCTCATATCATAATTATGTCAAACTTAAAATATATGTCATCTTTGGGAACTATTCCTATGAATTGTGACTTTATCAAGTGTTTAAAGATATTTTCCTAATTTAAGTTTTTGGTTATGCACTGACTTCTCTTTTTCTCAATGCAAATGCAATCACTTAACTTTTCAAATAATTTATTATGACTACTACCACTACTACTATTATTATTATCACTTTATATTGTAATGCCTTTATGTCTTTTTATTGAATGGATCTTAAGCATATTTTAGGGTTTGTTGTTGTCCCACATGGTGCACTTTTGTGTGGTGAGTGCATGATAAACCCATGTGTCCTTAAGGGCTAAACGCTTGCTGAGTCCTTTTTGCCTTTTAGAATTTTTGATAATATATTATTTAAGTTGAAAATGAAGATTTCTCTGAACTGTGAGCATGTCTACACTGTAAAAAAAGAAATACATGAGTTACTTGATTCAAGCAGTTTGTACAGCTAAAATGTAGAACGTTGTTAGTTGTTGATGTATACTGTACATATTTATACTTGTTTTTTGTCTAAGTAAGGCAATTAAAACAAAAAAACAAGTTGTCACTTTTTATCGCTTACTCAACTCAAAACCAGTGACCAGAAGTCTACATTACATTTCATATAAATATGCAGGAGTATTAGTTCAGGTTCTGGTCCGGATGGGGCGTGGCCTCCTGCCTGAGGGGAGTGGCCTCCTGCCTGAGGGGCGTGGCCTCCTGCCTGATGGGAGTGGCCGCCTGCCTGAGGGGAGTGGCCTCCTGCCTGAGGGGAGTGGCTCAAATAGTCCATGTCCAGGGTGAGAAGGGTCGGCTGTGATCAGACCTGCACGTCCCAGAACCCTGGAGACGTACAGGTCCTGCAGAGATGAAGTCTGCAGCCGATCACCTTCTCATCAGAGGGCGCTGTAGTCTCTGTTTGTCCCTGGCTGTGGCTCCAGCGTACCACACGGTGATGGAGGAGGTGATGGAGGAGGTGAGGATGGACTCAATGATGGCCGAGTAGAACTGCACCATCATCAGCTTGTCTTTCCTCAGCTGCTGCAGGAAGTACATCCTCTGCTGGGCCTTCTTGGTGAGGGAGTTGATGGTGGGCTCCCACTTGAGGTCCTGGTGATGGTGGTGCAGAGGAGGTGGAGGGAGTCCATAGTGGAGATGGGGGAGTCTGTGATGGTGAGGGGAGGGACTGGGGGGCTGTGACTTTCCTGAAGTCCACGATCATATCCACTGTCTTCTGGGCATTGAACTACAGGTTGTTACCGCTGCACCAGGACACCAGCTGCTCCACCTCCTGTAGACAGACTCATCTCCCGAGATAAGCCCGATGAGGCTGGTGTCGTCATGGTGATGAGGCTGGTGTGGTCCGCAAACGTAATCAGTTTTCCTGAGTTGTGGCTGGAGGTGCAGCAGTTTGTGTACAGGGAGAAGAGCAGGGGAGAAAGTACACAGCCCTGTGGAGTCCTGTGCTGATTGTCCGCGTGTCCGAGACATTCTTCCCCAGCCGCACACACTGCCTCTGATCCGTCAGGAAGTCAGTGCTCCGCGTAGGTTCCTGGGGAGTCCAGATGCTGCAGGGTGAAGTGGTGCATCCAGGTTGATGGCGTCCTGCAGGGGGTCCAGCAGGGGGGAGGTGAGGGGCTTGAGGTGGGGCAGGACCAGGCGCTCAAATTACTTCATGACTAAAGACGTCAGTGTCACGGGTCTGTAGTCATTAAGTCCAGTGATCCGGGGCATTTGGGGACAGGGACAATGATGGACGACTTGAAGCTGGGACATGGCATAACTCCAGGTGTTAAAAATGCCTGTGAAGACAGGGACCAGCTCGCCTGCACAGTGGCCGGGGTGACACCATCTGGTCCAGCAGCTTTTAGAGGGTTGGATTTCCAAAATAGTCTGCTTACCTCCTGTTCTTGAACTGTGAGAGGGGCGGGGTTGGGTTGGCCAAGGTGGCCATCTGTAGAAGGGGGGCTCTGGGCTTGTAGTTGGTGAGAAGCCGGAGCCCACTCCACACAGAGGCGGGGTTGTTGTTTGAGACCCGCTGTTTCAGACGCGTATTGTACTGGGATCTTGCACTCAATACCTCTCTGCTGAATCCGTACTTTGCATCTTTGTAGGGCTCTCTGTCACAAGCCCTGTGCGCTGCCTCCTGCTGCCGCCTCTACTGCCTCAGTTTGGGTGTGAACCAGGGTTTGTCATTGTTGTAGATGACTTTGGTGTGTGTTTGTATAATACTGTCCTCACAGAATGTATGACGTCACAGTGTCTGTGTCCTCATCCAGACCATCTGTGGCAGCTCTGAAAACCTCCCAATCTGTAACGTCCAAACACACACGTAGCTCCTCCTCCTCTGCCTCATTGGTCCACCTCTTAGAAGTCCTAACTACAGGTTTGCAGAGCTTCAGCCTCTGTCTGTACGTGAGGATCAGGTGAACCATGACGTGGGCCATGGCGCAGAAGGCGCTGACTTGTGTAGGAGTGATCCAGCGTGTTCTGCTCTCTGGTCGGCGCTGTAATAAACTGTTTGTACTTTGGTAGTTCGTGGCTGAGATTCCTCTTGTTAAAATCGCACAGGATGATACACAAGGAGTCTGGGAAGGTCCGCTCCACACTTCCCCACCGCCTCCTGCGTGCACGCGCTCAGCGGGATGTAAACAGAGGCCAGAATAAACGAGGCAAACTCACGTGGAGAGTAAAATAGTTTGCAGTTGATGAAAATAAAATTTCCAGAGCAGGAAAGTAGTATTTGGAGATCACAGTCACATCTGAAGCCCAGGTGTTGTTAATATAGAAGCAAACTCCACCACCGCGGCGCTTCCCGGAGAGATC
Source organism: Eucyclogobius newberryi (assembly GCF_026437365.1). Lineage (NCBI taxonomy): Eukaryota > Metazoa > Chordata > Actinopteri > Gobiiformes > Gobiidae > Eucyclogobius > Eucyclogobius newberryi. The sequence continues at coordinate 445,661 of NW_027315857.1, read as the reverse complement.
TCTAAGCTTGTCTGCTCGGAGCAGCCAAAAGCCCTCTAGCTCCACGGGGCAATCCGGGACGGATCCGCGGAGCCACGTCTCCGTGAAGCTCAACATGGGGGAGGGAAGAAGAGAAATGTCTCTTTTGTCTCATCAGCAATGCCAGTTCGTCCAGGTAAAGGCGTTCGTGTGTCTCGCTTTCTCAGACTTACAAGCGTGCCAGCCCGTCTTCCTCTTCTGCGGCGTTGCACGGTTTTAGCCAAAATACTAGCTATTTCTGCTGCAGATAATAATAAAACTGGAACTGTATCCATAGGAGTTGTGGTCCGGATGGATAGGAGCTCTTCACAGGTGTAAGAGCAGACACACAATTAACTAACAAAAAGAGACATAACAAAGAGCACCGAAACGCCGGGGCAGCATTCAGCGGCGCCATCTTGGAGTCTTATCATGTCACAATCAGTTCCTTTGATAGGTCTGTCAGAATGGTCTAGAGGCGCACTACCACTCCTCACTACCAGGAGCGCCGTCCCGTCCTGCAGGAGCGCCGTCCCGTCCTGCAGGAGCGCCGTCCCGTCCTGCAGGAGCGCCGTCCCGTCCTGCAGGAGCGCCGTCCCGTCCTGCAGGAGCGCTGTCCCGCCTGTGTCCGTCTTCCGCTGGACTGCGTTTAACAACGTTTACAGAAATTGCTCTCATCTCGCGACACAAACCAATACCATCGATCGAAGTTGTGCGACAACTGTCAATCACCACCTAAGCCACGCCCATGTGACCGTCTTATGATTTAAAGCAATATATAAGTAGGAGAAAGATAAACTACTGCAGATTTGTGATCTAATGCAACAAACCTCATGACAATAATGAAGGAGAAGTCTGTTTTTAGCTTGTCCAGTCGAGGCGTCTGCTCCGGGAGGTCCACGTCCACCCTCGGGTCAGAAATATTTGCCTTATTCAAAATGCTTGTTGCCCTCGCTGTATGAGATGATACAGGTTGTGTGTTATATAAAATATAAAAGGTCAGATATATGACTGTTTCCTCCTTAATTAATACAATTATAACTTGGAATATCAACATTTAATGAAAACCCTTCAATCACTTTTTGACACAAAATAATATGATGTGGTCAGATGCATGAATCCAGTAACACTGACTGGACACGTGGTGGTTGTATACACACAGGTGACCGCTCCTCTGTACAGCAGCAGAGACATGTCAGCCAAGACAGTTCTACAACATCCAGATACTTTAGGTACTCAGGGCGGATCTCATCCACCCCCGGAGCCACAGGAGGTTGCCAACAACCTCAGTAACTTCAGCTTGGGTGATGGACGAGTCAGCCTCCGAGTCCCCGGTCTCTACTTCCTCTTCGGAAGACGTGACTGAGGGATTAAGGAGATCCTCAAAGTATTCCTTCCACCGTCCGACGACATCCCCCAGTCGAGGTCAGCAGGCCTCCACCCGCACCGTAAACGGTGTTGGTGAAGCACTGCTTCCCCCTCCTGAGGCGCTGGACGGTTTGCCAGAATTTCCGTGGGGCCGACCGATAGTCCTCCTCCATGGCCTCCCCGAACTCCTCCCAGGCCCGGGGTTTTGCCTCTGCGACAGCACGAGCTAGCTCCAAGAAGGCCAGGTACTCTGCACTGCTGTTCGGCCCGTAGGCCAACACAACAGTGAGAGACCTGTCCCCCGCCTGAAGGTGGAGGGACGCGACCCTCTCGTCCACCTGGGTGAACTTCAACACGTGGCGGCTGAGCTGAGGGGCTATAAGCCCACACCAGCCCCGTCTCTCCCCGCGGGCAACACCAGAGAAGTGGAGCGTCCAGCCTCTCTCGAGGAGATGGTTCCAGAGCCCAAACTGTGCTGGAGGTGAGGCCGACTATATCTAGTCGGTATCGCTCAACCTCCCGCACAAGCTCAGGCTCTTCCCCCCCAGCGAGGTGACATTCCATGTCCCCAGAGTTAGCTTAAGTATACGGAAATCTGGTCGCCGAGGCCCCTGCCGTCGACTGCCGCCTAGATCCCTTTGCACCGGCCCCTTATGTATCCTCCTGCAGGTGGTGGGCCCATGGTAGGACGGCCCCACGTTGCTCTTTCGGGCTGTGCCCGGCCGGGCCTTGTGGCGAAAGACCCAGCTACCAGCCGCTCGCCGTTGAGCACCCACCCCAGGCCTGGCGCCAGGATAGGGCCCCTCTGACGCCGAGCCAGGCGACGTAACTGGCCTTGTTGTATGCATCATAATGGGCTTCTGAACCGCTCTTTGTCTGACCCGTCACCTAGGACCTGTTTGCCTTGGGAGACGCTACCAGGGGCTTAAAGCCCCCAACATCATGGCTCCTGGGATCATTCGTATGTACCTACTTTGACCAACACTTTGTTTGCCCCTCTATGAAGAGTTGTAAAGTCCGTTTTAACCAAATCAAGTTAATTTTTGAGGTGTATTTATGATGTGACGGTGCGTCCTAACTGCCCCGTCATCTCCCCACCCGGTGCGCCTTCCCAGCTCTCACGGCCCGAGAGTGCTGTGCCCAGGAGTGCCACGCATCACAGCAAGTTCCTATGCTTGTGAAGTTTGTCCATTGACAATGGCAATAAACCTTTTCTGATTCTGATTCCAATATGCCATTAACATGCCATTAAAATATGCTATTCATAATTTTTCAGATGCCATTGTATTTACCCTGTTGAAATCATTCTTGTAAATCTGATTTAGTAAAATCTGGAACATTCTCTCTGAAGATGTGAGACAGGTTCTACTCTGACAATGTTCAAATCTAAGCTAAAAACTGTTTTGTTTAGATGTGTTTGTGACTGAAAGAATGTTTCTTTGCACTCTTCTCTTTTATGTGATTTCATTAGTTTAGACAATCAGTTGGACTGATTTAAAAACTCCGAAAACACGTTACCCTTTGTGGCTAGGTGTTTTTTGTTTTTATTTTTTATTCATCCATCCATCTTCTACCGCTTTATCCGGGGCCGGGTCGCGGGGGCAGCAGTCTGAGCAGGGACTCCCAGACTTCCTCCTCCCCAGACACTTCCTCTAACTCCTCCGGGGGGATCCCGAGGCGTTCCCAGGCCAGTCGAGAGACATAGTCCCTCCAGCTTGTCCTGGGTCTTCCCCGGGGCCTCTTCCCGGTGGGACATGCCCGAAACACCTCCCCAGGGAGGCGCCCAGGAGGCATCCGGAACAGATGCCCGAGCCACCTCAGCTGGAGGAGCAGCGGCTCTACTCCGAGCTCCCCCCGTGTGGCCGAGCTCCTCACCTTATCTCTAAGGGAGCGCCCAGCCACACGGCGGAGGAAACTCATTTCGACCGCTTGTATTTGCGATCTTGTTCTTTCGGTCACTACCCAAAGCTCATGACCATAGGTGAGGTCAGAACGTAGACCGACCGGTAAATCGAGAGCTTTGCCTTTCGGCTCAGCTCCCTCTTTACTACAACGGTCCGATGCAGCGACTGCATCACTGCAGCCGCTGCACCGATCCGCCTGTCGATCTCACGCTCCATCCTTCCCTCACTCGTGAACAAGACCCCGAGATACTTGAACTCCTCCACTTTAGTTAATTTTATTGTATTCTGTTTCTGTCATTTCTTTGTGATTTTAATGCATGTTTCCTGCTGTGAAGCTTTGAATTGCCTTGTGTATGAAATGTGCGACACAAATAAACCTGCCTTGCCTTACACAGTTCTCTGGTCAAACACAAACACTGGAACCACAACTGGACATAATGGAACAAACAAAATGAAAAAAAAGAGCTGATGCTAAAAGCCAGGGAGCAATGTTCATTGAAAGTTCTAGATATTCTGGGATGCAGTTGTCCATAAACTTGACCACATCTTTACCTTAAGTGTCCTCTGGAATTCCGACAATCCATAGGTTGCCACGATAATCACTGGGTCTATCTTGCTCCTGGTCTCCTCCGGAGCATTGCCTGTTTCAGAGCCGTTGCGGGGGCGGGGCTGGTTGGCTTAGCTGTAGCATTGCTAGCCTGGCTATCGGTGGTCATTTTCTTCTTGTTTGTTTCTTAGACATTTTCTATATGAAATCTCTCCAGGTGAACTCGTGATAAAGACCTGACTGAGCCAGTCCCCAGCATGATGCTCCTAGAGCTGCCGTTTACATCCATTTTTTTAAAACTCAAACTTAGATCTCACTGAAATCTAATTGTTGATAGTATTTACAGTACTTGCATATTCGTTATTGTTTACTAATTGATCTTTAACTTTTCCCTAAAAATTTTAAGTATACAATATTGCTCTTGCAGGTCAAGTTTAGGCCCTAAATTGTAAAGATTACCCGAATGTTTTTATGCGTAGATTATTTCAGATTGCAATGTTCAAATCAAATCAATTTATTTTTGTAAGGCCCAAAATCACAACAACAGTCGCCTCTGAGGCCGAATCAACAATGTCTGTGGTGGCGAGGGACGATGTCCCAGGGTCCTCTGTCCTTAGACTCTCCTTCTCGGCCAGGAAAAACTACAAAAAAAAAACCTCTTTGGGAAAAAAGCGTAGAAACCTGGAGGAGTTCCAGTGAAGGAGAGATCCCACTCTCACAGACGGACAGACGGACACGAGGGAGACTGGAGCTGGACCCACTCTTCAGGCAGAAGAGGGACCGACTGAGGCGAACTGGACCCACTCTTCAGGCAGATGAGGGACCGTCTGAGTCGAGCTGGACCCACTCTTCAGGCAGATGAGGGACCGACTGAGGCGAGCTGGACCCACTCTTCAGGCAGATGAGGGACCGACTGAGGCGAGCTGGACCCACTCTTCAGGCAGATGAGGGACCGTCCACACAGGGCAGGGACCACTTCACCAGGAGAGGGGCATCTGGGTCCACAGGTCCTCAGGAGTGAGAGAAAGAAAAAGAAGGCGGTGAACAGTTTGCAAGTGGAATTAAAAAATGAATATTGTTTGATAGCATAAGTAGTCAGAAGAAGAGGATAGTGCTCAAGCTGTCATACTTCCCCCAGCACAGTTACTCCTAGGGCAGCGTAGCTAAAGCTGTGGGTTTATCTTTCTGTTCCTAACTAGTCTGACCATAAGCGATTTCGAAGAGGAACGTTTTAAGCCTGGACTTAAATGAAGAGACTGTGTCAGCATATTTACCATGGGTCGGGAGCTGATTCCATAACACAGGAGCTTGGGAGCTAAACGCTCTACCTCCTACAGTACTATGTTACGTTATTTTTTAGTAATTTTTAGGTTCTGAAATTAACATTAGCACAAAAAACGTCTTCTTTCTTGTAAAGTTTAGCTGTTGTCAGTGACATCCACCCAGAGCTCTCAGTCCACTTCCTGCATTATAGCGAGACTCAGAAAAAACGCCATAGAGACAGAAATGAGGTGAAATGAGGTGAAACGTCCTCGATGACAGTCGTAAAGAATCAGAATCAGAATCAGAAAGGATTTATTGCCATTGTCAATGAACAAAATTCACAAACATAGGAACTTGTCTTGGTGATTCAGTCTGTTCACATGGAAAGACATGCTACATCTCAGTGGGACACCCTGCCCCGGGACGGTACCATCACCCTGCCCCGGGACGGTACCATCACCCTGCCCCGGGACGGTAACATCACCCTGCCCCGGGACGGTAACATCACCCTGCCCCGGGACAGTACCATCACGGAACGGATCACCCTGCCCCGGGACGGTACCATCACCCTGCCCCGGGACGGTACCATCACCCTGCCCCGGGACAGTACCATCACGGAACGGATCACCCTGCCCCGGGACGGTACCATCACCCTGCCCCGGGACGGTACCATCACCCTGCCCCGGGACAGTACCATCACGGAACGGATCACCCTGCCCCGGGACGGTACCATCACCCTGCCCCGGGACGGTACCATCACCCTGCCCCGGGACAGTACCATCACGGAACGGATCACCCTGCCCCGGGACGGTACCATCACCCTGCCCCGGGACACTTGAGCTACAACCTGGTACAAAGCATCTCTCCTGATAAGAGTCACATATATTTTGCACTGTCCCTTTCTCAATAAATGAATAAATAAACTAAACTAAAGATGCAAAATACAGACAAAGATCTTAGAATAAGTGAAGATGACCTGACTCGTAACCTACTGGTCTCCATGGAGATACTGTCACATGTTCAGGGCTAATCATCATCTTCATGGAGACAAGCAGGTCACAAAGTCCACATTGAAGACTTGAATTCAGAATGTTGTGAATACAGCGCAGCCCTTTTTGTCTTTCTGCTGCTTTACACCAGGTGGCGCCACTATCTCACTGCGAACAGGACCATGTGATGACCCATTTGCTCGTGCTTCATCCTGCTGACCACATGCTGACCACATCATTATAGACTATGTAAATAGCTCTCAGATACATTTACGATTGTGCTCTACATGACTTGTGTATTTCATCGGATGGTTATGATAGACTCTGGAGCGCCCTCCTGTGGCAGAAAGTGCTCTGACCATCATTGACTGGACGGACATCGTACAAAACATTCACAAAATGGGAAAAATCACATTCACACTCAATTTGAAACATGGACACATTTGACAGACAAAGTGCAACAATTTAACATGAGCCTCTTTTCTATTTGTCTATTTATTTCTACTGATTTTGCTCTTATTTTGTTTTACCGTTTATTTCTTGTTTATTCATTGTTCCATAGAAAATGTAAAGAAAAATAATAAGACACTTTGTTGATTTGTTTTTCATTTTAGCATCTGATATTTCATACTTTACCACTAATTATTCTTGTGTCAAGCTCAAATACGTTTAAAGGCTAGAAATGTGTATTTTATTTCTATCCTTTTTAATAGAAAAGCAAATAAGTGTGCTGCCCGGTGGTGGAGTGGTTAAGGCACAGCACATATGCCAGTCTCCATATGTTGACTTCATGGCCTCCCTTCTCTCTCTCCAAGCTGTCCGCTCTAATCAAACCTACGGGACAAAAATCATTCAAAAAAGCTGTCATTTCTGACCTGGTTATTCAAAAGTGTTTCTTCTTTGCAAAGACTTCAAACCAGTAGCTCATCTTAGAGCATGTTTTATGTTCTGGCCTCCAGTTCCAATGGTGAACATTCTGTTGATATATTATTTGAAATGTTCTACAATAATGAATCAGAGCTGGATGTGCTTCATCCGCACAGCAACAAGTCTTTACCCTTACTTTACTTTACCCTTACTTTACTTTACTTTACCCTTACTTTACCCTTACTTTACCCTTACTTTACTTTACCCTTACTTTACCCTTACTTTACCTTTACTTTACCCTTACTTTACCCTTACTTTACCCTTACTTTACCCTTACTTTACTTTACCCTTACTTTACCCTTACTTTACCTTTACTTTACCCTTACTTTACCCTTACTTTACCCTTACTTTACCCTTACTTTACTTTACCCTTACTTTACCCTTACTTTACCTTTACTTTACCCTTACTTTACCCTTACTTTACCCTTACTTTACCCTTACTTTACTTACTTTACCCTTACTTTACTTACTTTACCCTTACTTTACCCTTACTTTACTTTACCCTTACTTTACCCTTACTTTACTTTACCCTTACTTTACCCTTACTTTACCCTTACTTTACCCTTACTTTACCCTTACTTTACCCTTACTTTACTTACTTTACCCTTACTTTACTTACTTTACCCTTACTTTACCCTTACTTTACTTTACCCTTACTTTACCTTTACTTTACCCTTACTTTACCCTTACTTTACCTTTACTTTACCCTTACTTTACCCTTACTTTACCCTTACTTTACCCTTACTTTACTTTACCCTTACTTTACCCTTACTTTACTTTACCCTTACTTTACCCTTACTTTACCCTTACTTTACCCTTACTTTACTTTACCCTTACTTTACCCTTACTTTACCTTTACTTTACCCTTACTTTACCCTTACTTTACTTACTTTACCCTTACTTTACTTACTTTACCCTTACTTTACCCTTACTTTACTTTACCCTTACTTTACCCTTACTTTACTTTACCCTTACTTTACCCTTACTTTACCCTTACTTTACCCTTACTTTACCCTTACTTTACTTACTTTACCCTTACTTTACTTACTTTACCCTTACTTTACCCTTACTTTACTTTACCCTTACTTTACCTTTACTTTACCCTTACTTTACTTTACCCTTACTTTACCCTTACTTTACTTTACCCTTACTTTACCTTTACTTTACCCTTACTTTACCTTTACTTTACCCTTACTTTACCCTTACTTTACTTTACCCTTACTTTACCCTTACTTTACTTTACCCTTACTTTACCTTTACTTTACCTTTACTTTACTTTACCCTTACTTTACCCTTACTTTACTTTACCCTTACTTTACCTTTACTTTACCCTTACTTTACCTTTACTTTACCCTTACTTTACCCTTACTTTACTTTACCCTTACTTTACCCTTACTTTACTTTACCCTTACTTTACCTTTACTTTACCCTTACTTTACTTTACCCTTACTTTACCCTTACTTTACTTTACCCTTACTTTACCTTTACTTTACCCTTACTTTACTTTACCCTTACTTTACCTTTACTTTACCCTTACTTTACTTTACTTTACCCTTACTTTATCCTTACTTTATCCTTACTTTACTTTAACCTTACTTTACCCTTATTTTACCCTTACTTTACCCTTACTTTACCCTTACTTTACCCTTATTTTACCCTTACTTTACCCTTACTTTACCCGTACTTTACCCTTACTTTACTTACTTTACCCTTACTGTAGAAAACATGTTTTAGAACCAAAAGTTCAATCAAATCAATCATTCAGATCCGTGTGAACCTGTCCCAACTAAACCTGGACTAAACCTGGACTAAACCCACAACTAAACCTGGACTAAACCAGGAATAAATAGGGACTAGTGCAGGACCAAACTAAATCCAGAAGGAGCTTCAAAATTCAAGGACAAATTCATGCTTTTTTATATATTTGATATATTTAATACAAATTGTCAAAATGAGAAAATGTATAAAAATGTAATATATTATAGTACATAAGTGTAAATGCAGTACATAGAACATGTGTCATCTCGACAGCCGTACAAAACAGTTTATGCTGTGGCATTGAAAAACTAAAGGTAAAACACAACTATAGAAACAAAGGTAATAGGCATAAGTACTGAACGAGTACTGAACGAGTACTGAACGAGTACATGGAGTTGTTAGTGTCTCTTACATGGAGTGTTGGGCCTTCATGGAAACATACACAAGAAACATAAATATCAAAGGAGTTTATAGGTTAACAAACCAAATGTTGACTACATTTTAATACATTTATGACATTGGTAACATGTATTTTTAAAACATGTGTAGCAGTGTTGTCTTGATGCACAGATGTTAGCCTCTGCTTTGATGCTCATGAATAGTCTTAACCACAATGATCCAATTTAAAACATCTTTTATAACAATCAACTGTCACTTTCATCTGAAAAGAACAGGACTTTCTTGGTCTAAAATGGTCTCATTTTAAAACTGTTCCGGAAAATCACATTTTGTCCTTTTTGTGTGATGTTATTTTGTGTAGCCACTTGTAATGTACTTTTGATACTACTTTAAGTACACATTTGTATCTGATTTCCGATACTTTGGCAACACTAATGTGTCAATTGATATCACAAAGTTCACTTATAACAGCAGTTTGCACAGACCAGAGCAAACGTCTTCACCGGAGCTAAATTGCTCAGAATAAATGGCGCGTGTCAGATGGTGGGGTGATAATGGCGGATGACTGGATTATAAAATATTTCATATGTGAGGCGGGTTTGTAGCAGGCAGGTGCGAGGAGCTGTGGCCGCTGTCAGGTGCTCTGAGGCGGGACGTCCTGTGGCACATCGCCCCTCTGCTCCATGAGGTCTGGGTGTGAAGTCGCACCCCACTCAGCACCAGCACTATTTTTACCAACAACACCACATAGAAAACAGCAGTGGTGAATTGATTACTGTCAATGACATGGCAAATGCTAATCGAGGCTAGCTTTAGCAAAGGGGTGAGAGCGGTCCGGAGCACTTGTCCATCTGGTCGGGTCATCCAATTATAACATCATTGTGAGGGAAAGTAGTCAACAATCGGAGAAAGTATTATATTACATGGTCTTGATAAAACGGTTTGCTGGGAAGAGTCTATGATCAACCATGGATCTCTGTCATTTCCATTGTTTTAGTCGAGTCACAGTCAAGTCAGGGTCCAAGTCACATGGGACAAATCTGAGTCCAAATGAGTCTTTACTGTTCAATCTTTGTCAATGTGAATCCAGATAAAGAAGGAGTTAAGAAACTATTGTTCAAACGGAAGCACGTTATAGTTGTAGTTTGATCAAGGGAAAGATTTGATCATTTACACTTCTTCACATTCCTGTTTGAGATATGTTGAAATGTACTACTGGGAGTACTGCTATTATAATTCATAATTGTTTACTTTATTGTACTTTGGCTTTTCTGCATGAACATACGCAAAGAAATGAATCTGAGCAGCTCATGGTCTTCACAAACATGTCATTATGTTCAAGTTACACGTCCTCACCGCCTCTGGAGTGTTACATCTCTGCTGGAGCTGCTCCTCTGTGTTTTTAAAATCCACGCACATTCACTAGACTCTGCTTTATTTCAAATTGTCTCAACTTAAATACTAGCAGTCATTTTTTTTGTCTTGAACCATAACTGTTCAAAAGACCTTAAACCTGTTCAAACATTCATTTCAAAACATTTGTTGTTATGATGTGAAACTTGAGCCTAAACATATGATTGAATTGATTGAATCTATTTTTAAAGATAAAACAAGACAGAATTAAGGATACTATGGAACAATGCCTAACAAAAGAATATCAACAATTGAACAATGACTGAGATTCTCTTGCAGATTTCTCACACTTTTTTCCCTGACCCATAGAATGTGGTTGGCCCCTGCCCTCCATCAAACAAACAGTCCCATATGCATGTTTGTACAAGCCCACAGCAGTAGGGGGCGCTCTCAGACATACTCCTTGGCGCTGCTTGGGGGTCCAGACCTTGCACTGATGGGGGCAGGGTACTTGGACACCTGCTTCTTTCGGGGACAGGAGGAGGCCAGCATGGTCCCACCCAGAACGTCCAGGAGAGAACCGCCCCACGCCACGAAAATGGCCACGCCAAACTCAAACCTGCAGCAGAGGAGAAAGTTTTGATGTCTGTAAGATAAGATAAGATATTCCTTTATTGTCATACATGGGGAAATTTCATTGTTGCAACACAGGTAGATACAGAGGTAGATACAGAGGAAAAGAACAGATCACTTATAGGAAGTTTGAAAAACACTCTCAGTAGAAGATCTCCTATAAACAAAAACTCCCATAGACAAAACCTCCCATTTCCCAACAAGGGATGGAGGGGGAAATAATAAAGATAAAATAAATAAATAAATACCATTGCATGTGATCACGACAGTAAATGCACATGAATTGCACAGTAATTGCACATGAATTGCACAGTAATTGCACAGTAGGACTAACAGTGTTTGTTATAAAGTCTGGCAGAAGGAAAGACCTGCGAAACCTCTCCTTCACAGCGAGGGTGGATCAGTCTCTGAAGCTGCTCTCCAGAGTGGACAGAGTGTCCTGCAGGGGACAGAGTGTCCTGCAGGGGACAGAGTGTCCTGCAGGGGGCGACACTCATGGTCCAGCATAGATGTGAGTTTAGCCAGGACCCTTCTGTCCTCCACCTCCTGCACCGAGTCCAGAGGACAGCCCAGGACGGAGCCCCTCGATGGAGTCACTGTCGCGCCTCAAGGCAACTGCTCTTGTGATTTTGGGTATTACAAAATACATTGAATTGAATTGAACATAATCGACAAGCATTAAGGCGACGTGACACTCGTGGCAAGGCAAGTTTATTTGGAGAGCACATTTTCATACACAAGGCAATTCAAAGGAAAACATGCATAAAGAAAGAAAATCTCAAAGAAATGACAGAAATCACAAAACAGTTTAAGACAGAAAATAGAAGAGTCCAAAGAAAATCCTTTCAGTCATAAACACAGCTAAACAAAACTGTTTTTAGCTTAGATTTGAACATTGTCAGAGTAGAACGTGTCTCACATCTTCAGACAGAATGTTCCACATTTTAGCTGCATAAAACTGAAACACAGATACTCCATGTTTAGGCCATGGAGAGACTTGTACACAAGCAGAGCTGCTTTAAAGTCTTCTCTGAGCCACAGGGGGCAGTGCAGAGACCTGAGAACAGGACTAATGTGATCATACTTCCTGGTTCTAGTCAGGACCCGAGCAGTAGCGTTCTGGATGAACTGCAGCTGTTTTACAGCTCGTTTGGAGAGACCAGTGAGGCCCACCCAGTCCTCTAGTCTCTGTAAGAGGATCCAATGATCGGCAGTGTCAAAAGCAGCATCAGATCTAACAGAATTAAGTTCGATTCCCGGGCCAAACCAAAATCACATGATCTCTCTGGGTGGAGTCTGTATGTCCTCCCCTTGTTACCGAAGGTTCTCTCTGGGTTTACCGGCTCCTCCCACTGTCTAAAGACATGCATGTGTTACCCCGCCTAATGCCCAAAGTCACAGAGATAAGCTCCAGTCAGAAAATGAATGCATTTATAAATGTTATATATATATATATATATGGTGTCCAGAACATTCTAAACACTAGATGTAACAGAGTTCAACAAATCATTTACATTAAAACATGAGACATTTTCAAAGTTTTTCATTTCCATAAACAGTGCACCTGTGCCATCATTTATGTGTCTCCTCTGAACAACTGCAGGACCAGCCTCTGAACAGCTGCAGGACCAGCCTCTGAACAGCTGCAGGACCAGCCTCTGAACAGCTGCAGGACCAGCCTCTGAACAGCTGCAGGACCAGCCTCTGAACAGCTGCTGGACCAGCCTCTGAACAGCTGCTGGACCAGCCTCTGAACAGCTGCAGGACCAGCCTCTGAACAGCTGCTGGACCAGCCTCTGAAATGCTGCAGGACCAGCCTCTGAACAACTGCAGGACCAGCCTCTGAACAGCTGCAGGACCAGCTGGTGGTTTGGGAAAAACAAACATGTCAAAGAAGACACAGAAATGATCAGACAGAGCAGCATCGACCACATTAACATTTGAAATATTCACCCTCTTTGTAATTATGAGATCTAGAGTGTGTCCTTTGCTGTGGGTGGGGCCACTCTGCTGTGGGTGGGGCCACTCTGCTGTGGGTGGGGCCACTCTGCTGTGGGTGGGGCCTCTCACATGCTGAGTAGGACTGAAGGTTTCAAGGACAGCATCAAGCTCTTTAGCGTTTCTGCCACAAATATTATCAACATGCACATTGAAACCACCTGTAATGACCAAACCATCAAAGTCTGTGCATACGACTGAAACATCTCAGTAAAATCATCAATAAAACGTTGGCAGTGCTGGGGAGGCTTGTATAAAACAATGAAGAGAATGAGACTGTTTTAGCTCCATTTTAAAGGATACATACTCAAAGGATGAAAACACCCCAAAGGACAACCTGTGGGTAATTATTTAATCTCTAAAGATTGCACGGACTCCACCCACTTTTTGTTTTCCCGTGTTTCAGATTCAAACCTAAATTTGGGTGGAGAAGATTCTATCAGAACTACATTTCCTGGGTTATTGATAAGCCATGTTTCAGTTAAAAACATAAAATCAAGATTATAAGAAGAAATACAATTATCAATTAAGAGTGATTTGTTACATAAGGATCTGACATTTAGTTTAGCAAGTTTCAGACTAGTTTCAGTGGGACTGGACCTTATCTTTTCACAGGGAATATAAATCACGTTGCTCAGATCGGGCCGCCTGACTCGAATTCTGTTTTCCCATCTGTGTGATGTGACACAGAAATAGCACTAGGGGGGGCTATTTTTACATAGGGCCCCGGGTTGGTTTGAATTTTAATTTGACTATAAGTCCCGGCAACGCTGAGACCCAGTGCATCCTATTTATGGGAGAAACCAGGTGAAGGACGAGGGGGGATGGGTGGTGGGGCTTTTGTTGGTGTACTAGGCTTGTGTGGGGAAGAGTTGATAAGTATTGACATAACCCTTGATCTTGCCATCTTAAGGCCTAATTTGATCAGACATTCAAGGCCCCTGGGTGAGGGTGGAGATGAGAAGGAGAATGAGGAATCTTTAGTGGGAGTAGATGTTGTAGGGGAGACCCAGGGCTGCTCTGAAGGCAGGGGCGATGACAGGGATGCCGTCGAGTGTCACAGATGGGTCCAAGGCCTTTGAAGATTGTTGTGGGGCAGCTGGAGCTGAATCCTTTGCTGGTGGTGGTGGAGCGATTCCGGATGAATCCTTTGGTGGAGGCTGAGGTTGTGGTGCTGTTGATGTTGAAACATTGGCTCCGTCTCTGGCTGATGGAGCAGGAATTCTTCTCTCATTCCTCTCTTCTCTAACTATCTGCTCAGGACCCTGTCCAGGCCCAGTCCAATACCTCAGAGCGTGGAGCAGGTTCTCTGTCAGCACCCTCGCTCCACCTCTGCACCCTCGCTCCACCTCTGCACCCTCGCTCCACCTCTGCACCCTCACTCCACCTCTGCACCCTCACTCCACCTCTGCACCCTCACTCCACCTCTGCACCCTCACTCCACCTCTGCACCCTCACTCCACCTCAGCACCCTCACTCCACCTCTGCACCCTCACTCCACCTCTACACCCTCACTCCACCTCTGCATAGGTGGGGGCCCCTCTCGGTTCCAGAATAGATAGAAGTTCTCAATGTAGTGCAGTCCTCTAGGTGCACACTCTTTGGACAGCCATGTGTTCAGCTGAAGCAGCTAAACTTGCTTATCTTCCTGTCGATGTTTAGAACAGTTCTTATGAATGTTTGATTTTCATTTCATCAGCACGTGGAATAACTTCAAGAAGTCTCTTTTCTAAACTTCTGTCTGTTCTCGCTGCATGTCGACTGCACCACGAGCACAATCAGCTGTTTCACTCCTCCATGTTTGGCCAAAACATTAGGAAGGAGTGACGTTATCTCAGAAACAATGGTGCTGGGAAAAGAATGTTTGTTGATCTTTTCATGCGTCGTGTGACTCATTGCGCCATCAGAGCAGTCTCTGTGACCTCAAATAAGGGCTCAAATCGTCCCACTGTCTGCTGCCACGACATGTATTACCTTTTTCCTTTGTCCATTTTATTCCATCTCTGAAAGTGGTATAAATCTTTTTGTGAGCTGTATTTTAGGTGACTTTACGTTACCTTTGTATCGTTTAGGCTTTGCACCGAGTTTGTTTGGTCTTTCTGGTCTTTAGACAGTTTTGGAAACGACACAGAGTCACTTCGGTTTAGGTTGAAAGGAGCTGTTTTTCTTGTAAAAAATGTGGACTTCTTACCACTGGATGACAGTGGAATTGTATCGTGGAGTCCTTTTGCAGATTCTAAAGCAAATATCCGTCTATTCAGCTCATTAATTTCTTGTTGATATTTCCGACAGCGTTCACATTCTTTTCCCCTTGTTCTCCCGGACATGTCGCTGGCGTCAGATATGTCGTTTGAACTGTAAGAATGTTCTTAAAATCCTTGGTTTACTTGAAAAAGTCATAAGCAAGCAGGAAAGCGTCTGCACTCTTCGGAAGCAGGACGCTAGTAGTAGTACAAGCACCATAAGAACACAGAACAAATGAAAAGATAAAATAGAAGAAAATAGAAACAAGTACCGAACCCAAAACCATGAAGGTTCCCACAAAGAACTCCCCAGGCACAACTGACTCCAATCCTCAGAAAGAACTGGATATTTTACCTCCCCCTATATTTTACCATCAGGCCTCATGGTTTATCAGACGATGGTCTTGGTTTGCCCAGGCAATGATTGGGGGACCTTAACTCCAGCGTCTGAGATGAGCTCAGGTATAATCTTCTCCAGAAAACTTTCAGTATCTTCTCCCTCTTCTCCTTCTGGGAGGCCCACAAGTCTGATGTCTGGTCTTTATGATCTGAACTCCAAATCCAGGATCTTATTTTTAGGCCTGAGCCGAAGGACTCAACTTAACATGGGGCCAATGGGAGCCCGACGCCAAAAAAAGTCGCAGCAAAAATGTTGACGCTCACTCCAAAAAACAGTTAATGTGAGGACATGTAAAAAATGATATTATGACCCCACGCTAAGTCATATAGAAAGTCGGCCATATTGGATCAATTTGGCCGACTTCCTGTATGCCAAAGTGCACCTCGTCGTACTTTTGGCATCTTTGGCAAAACACTTCAAATGTGGCCACAAGACACAAAACCCACGAGCAATGAAATGTTATGAATATGAAGCTGCAGCTGGTCTGTATTGTCTCTATTGTGTGCTCCATCTGAACCGTCTCTTTTAGCTCCTTTATATCAGATTCTAGTTGTTCAAATCGGACCGTATCAAGCTCTGATCACATTTCCGCCCTCAGCGCCGCCATGTCACGCTGCATTTCAAGTTTAATTTTATGCATCATATGGGCCAATCGGTGTAAGGTGATCTCCCCTCCACCTTCGAACAACTACAAGCTTGGAAACCCGACTTCGGGGACACAGCTAACCCTGCGTCGGGCCTGCTAGCCATGTTAGCCTTGGGCCCACAAGCCATGTTAGCTTGCTAGGCGGGCGGTTTTCCACTGGAGCCGTGGACCGTCAGCTTTATTTTTTACTTCCCGTGCCGTTGCCAGTCTTGTGTTTTCCTGGTTTGGTCATCTCTTGCTCCTCTTGGAATTTTGGGGGTCAAACTGTGTTTTTCAAGATTTATGTGAATGCGCATTTACGTTAGCGTCATACCCAATATATTTATTTCTAGGTAATACAAATTTTACACAAAATAAGGAATATAAAATACTAGAATCTATTAACATGCCACCCCTCTTCATTAAATTTACACAATATTGTTTGGAGGTCTACTCTAAGAACCCAAAGTTGGATCCCGAACGCTAGAGTAGGAATGAGCTTGAGTTGTATTTTACATTACACAATTGCTCTCTAAAATATTTGTTCTGCCTTTTTAAACAGAGTGGGTATGTGAGATCTGAAGTGTTGTGAACACTTACTTGGTGTTGACTGGAGTGTAAGGGTTATAGAATGCCCGGATCACATTGTGGGCAAACCAGGAGCAGGCCACTATACAGCACATGCCTGTGAAGAGAAGAAAGCACCAGTTACAAAGAGCCTGTTCTTGTGTTTGAGGGAGCAGAAAGGAGAGGAAACTTCAGAGAACACAAGACATCCTCCTACACTCTGGAACCACATCTGAGACACAGGCCTTATACCACGGTCAATGAGAATTCCATAGCTAACTGCCATGCATTCATTTTGTTTAACACACAAGTTAAATAAATTACATTATACTTATGTGTCTGAAGTGACGTGACACACTTGCTTCTACTGCCATCTTATTTTTTAAAATAAATGTATTCATTATAAGAACAGGGCATATTGACCAACAGTACAACTGTATGATATGCCAGAGCTAGCCAAGGAGTTAGCTAGTCCTTTGGAGCTCTGATAAACTAAAGGCCATCTTCCTGAAGGAAATGATACAATCTCCTCCAGATGATCTCCTTATAACCCGCCTGGTGTAGGACCTTACGCACACAAAGTCACTGAGAGGAGGAGGGGGTAAGTATAAGTATAATCCAGCCATGTAAAGGCTGGATTATACTTTCTCGTACCAGGATGTCAACGACAAAAGCATCTATGGTCTGTGCGGCTTGTCCGCGGGCTAAAACCAATTTCCCCCAAATCTTTAGAGCGCGGTGTACTATTTGTAGTTTGATTTGCAACACATTGGAGGAAGTTGTAGCATACTCTCGACAATATGGTGACGACAAACTGCACACTCTTGGAAGAAGAGGAGGAACTTTAATGTTTGCAGCTGCTGCTGAGCAGGAGAAATGAACGGAGATGGTCCACGCCCACTCAACCAATGCCGACAAGACAATGAGGAGTTCAATGCCCTTGTGAGGCCAATGCGTGCAATGTGGCGCTGACGTCAGTAGTCATGAAGTTATTTGAGCGCCTTGTCCTGCCCCACCTCAAGTCCTTCACCTCCCCCTTGCTTGACCCCCTGAAGTTCACCTCCAGAGCCAACAGGTCTGTAAATTATGCAATCAACCAGGCTCTACATTTCATCTTGAAGCATCTGGACTCCCTGGGAACCTACGTCAGGATCCTGTTTGTGGACTTCAGCTCTGCATCAACACCACCTCCTGCTCTGCTCCAGGACAAGCTCTCCCAGCTCAACATGCTTCACTCCACCTGCAGGGGGAGCACTGACTTCCGTATGCCATTTTGATTTCATATATGTTGTTTTATTGTTTTGTTCATTGTTTTATGTTGCACCAAATCACCAAAGCAAGTTCCTATGTTTGTGAATTCTGTTCATTGGCAATGGCAATAAACCTTTTTCTGATTCCGATTCTGATTCTAAACCAGATATATCCCCCCAATGTTTGTGGACTCTAGTAATTCTAATGTGAGATTGAGAGTGGAGAATGGAGGAGAATTGTGGCAGGAGAGAGCAACATCCTGGACCTTGGAGAGCATCTCGGGCTGCAACATCTGCAAGAAATTTCTTTAAAAGATTTTGCATGCTACCAGGGGATGGTACCCTGGCAGGAAACAATGATCCGAAAAGGGATGCTTAATAAACTGTCTTGTAAATGTAAATCTACAATATTTAGTTCTATCTAATATTGCTAATTACTAACAACAGCTGTAATAGTGATTTCATCTTACAAAAATATTGCATATAAGGCTGAGCAAAACAATCTGTCTGTTTGCCGTAACCCGACCGACCCGGTATGAAACTAGCCGACTGAAATAAAAATTTTGTTGAAAAACGTCAAAATCTTTTATTTTTCAATTATTTCGCCGACTCACCGACCGGTCTTTCCAAAACTGCTGTGTCGAACTAGGGATGCATACCTAAACCCACGTTCAGGTTCAAGTCCGGATTCGAATCCAGAGGTTTAGGTTCAGGTCCGGACCTAATGAGTCCGGCTGAACTCATGCCATATTTGCATAATGTTATAACAGCATAACACCAGCTACTTGGCTCAATTAAGTTGAAGACACTTGAACAAGGACAACTATCAAACACAAGGCTTAACTGCGAGTGAAATAAACTCAACTTGTCTGCTTTATTCACTGTTTATTAACAGAAGTTACAACTTACAAATCACAAGCTACGAGCTGCTAACACACATTCATATGTTTTACTTGAGGAACAACTCAAGACTCAACTCAACAACAAGAGCATGTTGAGTATTGTTGACAGGGTCAGTCTGGGTCAAGGGTCAAAGCAGCTGTTTCATCTGATACTATGTTTTGTCTTTAGACACATTTCACTCTTTAATGTTACAGATCCATTGGCATCAAAACTCAAGTAAAAACCTTCAAACACAAAACACCAGTGTAAATAATTAAGTCAGTGTAAAATAACAGAGTTACAAAAACTAGCATAAAAGTCAACTTGAATCACTATAAAGCATCAACTTAGCAGTATCAAAAATAGAATATGAAAATATTTTACACAACACATCAAAATAATACATCACATTAGCAGCATTAAACACCAGACCATATTTAACAACTGTAGAATACAAATACTATTACAAAATATAAGCTCCAATTAATGAATGCAGCAATTAAGCAATATTACTTTGACTTAGTACTTACCAAATACATCACACCACAACATAACACTGAAGTTATTTTATTGATATCTAAACCCAGACCACACTGACCCCGCCCCTTTAACACGCCACGACGCACGCAATCCATAAACAACAACAGTTGAAATAAAGCCAGCGATCTCACCGGCTTCAATGTTCACGTGTGGACACACGGTTCCGCGCTGTATCTCGCATCTTTAAACTTATTTCGCCGGCTTCAACTTATGCCCGGAAGACGCGTGCGTCGCTAATTAGGGTCCGTGTGCGCCGTTGACAGCGGCGCATGGCAGTGTTTACATCGTTTCCAACGTGAATTTCGCGATCAATGGAAGGTTTAAGATGGTCTAGATTCTAGAACAAAAAGGATATAGTATGTGAGTGCTAGATTTTATATGAGTCCAGAACTGAATCACCGCGTTTCGTTTTTTTTGGACCTGAACCAAAACGTTTTTACAAGTCCAGATCCGGTCCGTCGTAGGCAAGGCAAGGCAAGTTTATTTGTAGAGCACATTTCATACACAAGGCAATTCAAAGTGCTTCACACAGCAGGGAAAATGCATTCAAATCACAAAGAAATTACAGAAATACAATAAAATTAACTAAATTAAAAATTATCAATCCAACTGATTTTCTAAACTAATAAAATCAAAAACATTAGAGAAGAGTGCAAAGATAAAAATTAACTACAATAAAATTAACTAAATTAAAAATTATCAATCCAACTGATTTTCTAAACTAATAAAATCACAAACAAAAGTCTAACCCTAACCCCACAAGAGTGCAAAGAAAAAATCCTTTCAGTCAAACACAGCTAAACAAAACTGTTTTTAGCTTAGATTTGAACATTGTCAGAGTAGAACCTGTCTCACATCTTCAGGAAGAATGTTCCAGATTTTAGCTGCATAAAACTGAAACGCAGATTCCCCATGTTTAGTCCTGACTCTGGGCACCAGCAGGAGGCCGGTCCCTGAGGTCCTCAGAGTCCGAGATGGTTCATATGGCACTAACATATCCAAGATGTACTTTGGTGCTAGGCCATGGAGAGACTTGTACACAAGCAGAGCTGCTTTAAAGTCTATTCTCTGAGCCACAGGGGGCAGTGCAGAGACCTGAGAACAGGACTAATGTGATCATACTTCCTGGTTCTGGTCAGGACCCGAGCAGCAGCGTTCTGGATGTACTGCAGCTGTTTTACAGCTCGTTTGGAGAGGCCAGTGAGCAGGCCGTTACAGTAGTCTAATCTACTGGAGACAAACGCATGGATAAGTCTCTCTAAATCTGGTTTTGACACTATATTTTTGATTTTGGCAATGTTTTTTAGATGGTAAAAAGCTGCTGATGTTATTGATTTGACGTGGCTGTTAAAGTTCAAGTCTGAGTCCATTATTACCCCCAGATTTCTAATTTGGTTTGTAGGTTTTAGAGCGAGACTCTGGAGGTGACCGCTAACACTTTCTCTTTGTTTCTGTGGGCCAAAAACGATTATTTCAGTCTTGTCTGAGTTCAGCTGGAGAAAGTTGTTTTGCCTCCACACACTGATCTGTTGGATGCAGTGACAGAGTGAATTTACTGGTCCATAGTCACCTGCCGATAGTGAAACATAGATCTGAGTGTCGTCTGCATAATTGTGATAGGACACATTTTCACTGCGTATCATGTAGAGGTTGAACAGAAGGGGACCCAGGACTGACCCTTGGGGCACTCCACAAGTCAGGGTCATGTGGTCTGAGACACAGCTACCAATTTCAACAAAGTACTTCCTGTCTTCCAGATAGGACCTTAACCAGTTAAGGGCAGTGCCAGTGATGCCCACCCAGTCCTCTAGTCTCTGTAAGAGGATCCCATGATCGACAGTGTCAAAAGCAGCATCAGATCTAACAGAATTAAGACTGAGGCTTTGCCCGTGTTGGTGTTCAGGCGGATGTCATTTGTCACCTTGACAAGAGCAGTCTCAGTGCTGTGATGAGGTCTAAAACCTGACTGAAAAACATCAAATGAGTTGTTTATTAAGAGGAAATCTGTGAGCTGTTGGTAAACAACCTTTTCAAGGACTTTGCCCCAAAATGGCAGATTAGAGATGGGCCGGTAATGACTCAGTACTGCGGCATCAAGACTGCTCTTCTTTAGGAGAGGCTATATGATCGCAGTTTTCAAAGACATTGGGAATGTTCCAGATTGAAGCGACATGTTAACTATGTGAGTGAATGGTGCTAACAAACTGTTCAGCACAGACTTTAGAAATTTGGTGGGTAACACCGTCGTAGCGGTACACATCCCTATGTCAAACATTTTTATCACGTTGGTAAACCTTTCTTTCATCTCAAAGGACTGATAACGCATTGCGCAACGCATGTGCGTCATCATGTTCAGTCCTCCACATGCGTTTGTAACAAAACAAAAAGCAAAAAAGTCTTGTTATATTGCCTTTTACAAGTTGGTTTGCCTCTGTCGGCGCCACTGAGGTCTCCATAGTACATGTCGCACTCTATCGCGGTGTGAAATTTGACTTACGCTATGCATTCTGGGATTGAAACACGCCCAGCAGCGTCATCACAACAAACATGGCGGGGTCCGTGTCCCCCGCATGTTCCCCCCTGCTCACATTCGCTACCAAAATAAAGGATAGCGGCGTACAAAAGGTCGATTTAAATCTGGAGATTTAGTCTCCCGATCGGGTTGATCGAGACGTTTTCCGTCATTGACTGTTGAAGCCTGACCCCTGGACTGTTGAAGCCTGAACCCTGGACTGTTGAAGTCTGACCCCTGGACTGTGGTAGCCTGACCCCTGGACTGTTGAAGCCTGACCCCTGGACTGTTGAAGCCTGACCCCTGGACTGTTGAAGTCTGACCCCTTGACTGTGGAAGCCTGACCCCTGGACTGTTGAAGCCCGACCCCTGGACTGTTGAAGCCTGACCCTTGGACTGTTGAAGCCTGACCCCTGGACTGTTGAAGCCTGACCCCTGGACTGTTGAAGCCTGACCCCTGGACTGTTGAAGCCTGACCCCTGGACTGTTGAAGTCTGACCCCTGGACTGTTGAAGCCTGACCCCTGGACTGTTGAAGTCTGACCCCTGGACTGTTGAAGCCTGACCCCTGGACTGTTGAAGCCTGACCCCTGGACTGTTGAAGCCTGACCCTTGGACTGTTGAAGCCTGACCCCTGGACTATTGAAGCCCGACCCCTGAACTGTTGAAGCTTGACCCTTGGACTGTTGAAGCCTGACCCCTGGACTGTTGAAGCCTGACCCCTGGACTGTTGAAGCCTGACCCCTGGACTGTTGAAGCCTGACCCCTGGACTGTTGAAGTCTGACCCCTGGACCGTTGAAGCCTGACCCCTGGACCGTTGAAGCCTGACCCCTGGACCGTTGAAGCCTGACCCCTGGACTGTTGAAGCCCGACCCCTGGACTGTTGAAACCTGACCCCTGGACTGTTGAAGCCTGACCCTTGGACTGTTGAAGCCTGACCCCTGGACTGTTGAAGCCCGACCCCTGGACTGTTGAAACCTGACCCCTGGACTGTGGAAGCCTGACCCCTGGACTGTTGAAGCCTGACCCCTGGACTGTTGAAGCCTGACCCCTGGACTGTTGAAGCCTGACCCTTGGACTGTTGAAGCCTGACCCCTGGACTGTTGAAGCCCGACCCCTGGACTGTTGAAGCCTGACCGCTGGACTGTTGAAGCCTGACCCCTGGACTGTTGAAGCCCGACCCCTGGACTGTTGAAGCCTGACCCCTGGACTGTTGAAGCCTGACCCCTGGACTGTTGAAGCCCGACCCCTGGACTGTTGAAGCCTGACCCCTGGACTGTTGAAGTCTGACCCTTGGACTGTTGAAGCCTGACCCCTGGACTGTTGAAGCCCGACCCCTGAACTGTTGAAGCCTGACCCCTGGACTGTTGAAACCTGACCCCTGGACTGTTGAAGTCTGACCCCTGGACCGTTGAAGCCTGACCCCTGGACTGTTGAAGCCTGACCCCTGGACTGTTGAAGCCTGACCCCTGGACTGTTGAAGCCCGACCCCTGGACTGTTGAAGCCTGACCCCTGGACTGTTGAAGCCTGACCCTTGGACTGTTGAAGCCTGACCCCTGGACTGTTGAAGCCCGACCCCTGGACTGTTGAAACCTGACCCCTGGACTGTGGAAGCCTGACCCCTGGACTGTTGAAGCCTGACCCCTGGACTGTTGAAGCCTGACCCCTGGACTGTTGAAGCCTGACCCCTGGACTATTGAAGCCCGACCCCTGAACTGTTGAAGCTTGACCCTTGGACTGTTGAAGCCTGACCCCTGGACTGTTGAAGCCTGACCCCTGGACTGTTGAAGCCTGACCCCTGGACTGTTGAAGCCTGACCCCTGGACTGTTGAAGTCTGACCCCTGGACCGTTGAAGCCTGACCCCTGGACCGTTGAAGCCTGACCCCTGGACCGTTGAAGCCTGACCCCTGGACTGTTGAAGCCCGACCCCTGGACTGTTGAAACCTGACCCCTGGACTGTTGAAGCCTGACCCTTGGACTGTTGAAGCCTGACCCCTGGACTGTTGAAGCCCGACCCCTGGACTGTTGAAACCTGACCCCTGGACTGTGGAAGCCTGACCCCTGGACTGTTGAAGCCTGACCCCTGGACTGTTGAAGCCTGACCCCTGGACTGTTGAAGCCTGACCCTTGGACTGTTGAAGCCTGACCCCTGGACTGTTGAAGCCCGACCCCTGGACTGTTGAAGCCTGACCGCTGGACTGTTGAAGCCTGACCCCTGGACTGTTGAAGCCCGACCCCTGGACTGTTGAAGCCTGACCCCTGGACTGTTGAAGCCTGACCCCTGGACTGTTGAAGCCCGACCCCTGGACTGTTGAAGCCTGACCCCTGGACTGTTGAAGTCTGACCCTTGGACTGTTGAAGCCTGACCCCTGGACTGTTGAAGCCCGACCCCTGAACTGTTGAAGCCTGACCCCTGGACTGTTGAAACCTGACCCCTGGACTGTTGAAGTCTGACCCCTGGACCGTTGAAGCCTGACCCCTGGACTGTTGAAGCCTGACCCCTGGACTGTTGAAGCCTGACCCCTGGACTGTTGAAGCCCGACCCCTGGACTGTTGAAGCCTGACCCCTGGACTGTTGAAGCCTGACCCTTGGACTGTTGAAGCCTGACCCCTGGACTGTTGAAGCCCGACCCCTGGACTGTTGAAACCTGACCCCTGGACTGTGGAAGCCTGACCCCTGGACTGTTGAAGCCTGACCCCTGGACTGTTGAAGCCTGACCCCTGGACTGTTGAAGCCCGACCCCTGGACTGTTGAAGCCTGACCCCTGGACTGTGGAAGCCTGACCCCTGGACTGTGGAAGCCTGACCCCTGGTTGACTCGGGTTACAGCAAACAGACCATTTATTTGGGGCAGCCTAATGACCACATTTTTAATATCATCATTTTCCATTGTTCTTTCTATTTCTCAAGCCTCATTTGGCTGCCAGTTCCTAAGACTAGAATCTAGGCCTCTTGAGTTTGTAATTAAAGTCCTGTTCAAATACTGGGTAGATAAAGAAATTGAAAGTACTTCATGTCAAAAAAACACTTTTATTAAAAATGTGCAAAAAATAACTAGACTAAGTCTAGTCTAGTTTATGGAAAACGTGTTTCAGTTTTTTTTAAATGGAAAATACATGCAGTGTGCAGCGGGGGTGTGGTAAGCTGGGGCGGTAAAATATCCAGCTCTTTGCAAGGATTGTCAGGAGAGTCCGGAGAGTTTTTCGGGCGGAGCCTTCATTAGGTATGGTCTTCCCTCTCCTTTACAGTCATTTTCTTGATCAGGTTTTGGGATCACTTTTGTTTTTTATTTTATCTTTTCAGCTGTTTTGTGTTCTTATGGTTCTTGTGTGTCTGTTGTGTTTGACCAGAGAGATTAAAAACATTGAAAAATGAACAACGGTTCGACCAATCAACCCAATGGCATCGGAAGAGTTACAGGTCGCATCCTTCAATGTGATTGGTCTACTAAACCCAATCCAACAAACACAATGTTAACAGAAATGACAAAAGAGACACATTTGAATGTCACCGAACATCAAAAACTAAATGCTGTTATAACAAATCTTACTATTCACCATAGAAAGGCAAACACCGAGTTGCAATATTGATTTCAAACCGAATGGCTTTGAACATAGTTTTGAATGTAAGGACAGAGAAGAACACGAACTGGTTTAAGGGAATATTACTGGAAAGGCGTTCACTCTTTTAAATGTGTCTGCTCCACCAGGGGGCGATATCTCTTTCTATGCTGATGTCATGGACCTGACCCTGAACCACTCTGAGGGAACCCTGACCTTAGTGGCGACACATTAGATGTGTCAAACTCAAGAGGCACTGGAAGAACGATAAATGAGGAGTTACGTTAAATAAATGAAGAATATCGGATTGATTGACATCTGGAAGGAAATAAACCCTAGGGCACGACACATTTTTCCACATACAATCTATTCTAGAATAGACTATTTCTTTATTCTCAATAAAGACAGATGTAAAATCACTGAAGCAGTTATAGGCACAATAGATTGAAGTGACCATGCTCCTGTCTACATTACTGTTGACCTGGAGGAAAGACTAAAAACACAGTTGGAGGTTCAATGCAGCTGCTTAATGACCCTTTAAGGAAAAAATGTCAAACAAAATTTAGACTTATCTGGAGGAAAATTATCAAATCAAATTTATTTATAGAGCACAATTTGTACAAAGCGCAATTCAAAGTGTTTTATAATGTTAAGACACATTTAAAAAAGTGAAATAAAAACACAATGTAGTTTATACAAATATAAAACAGTCTATGTCAAAATAGATACAAACAAATTCATGTGGTATTTAAAATATTAAAACCCAGGTAAAAGTATTTCAGTCATAAACAATACAGCTTTAGCTTAAACACGGCCGGGGGCGGAGCCTGTCTCACAACCTCGGGAAGGCTGTTCCAGACCTTTGCCCCATAGAACTGGATTCTCCATGTTTAGTCCTGACTCTGGCACCAGCAGGAGGCCGGTCCATGTTTAGTCCTGACTCTGGCACCAGCAGGAGGCCGCTCCATGTTTAGTCCTGACTCTGGCACCAGCAGGAGGCCGGTCCATGTTTAGTCCTGACTCTGGCACCAGCAGGAGGCCGCTCCATGTTTAGTCCTGACTCTGGCACCAGCAGGAGGCCGGTCCATGTTTAGTCCTGACTCAGGCACCAGCAGGAGGCCGGTCCATGTTTAGTCCTGACTCTGGCACCAGCAGGAGGCCGCTCCATGTTTAGTCCTGACTCTGGCACCAGCAGGAGGCCGGTCCATGTTTAGTCCTGACTCTGGCACCAGCAGGAGGCCGGTCCATGTTTAGTCCTGACTCTGGCACCAGCAGGAGGCCGCTCCATGTTTAGTCCTGACTCTGGCACCAGCAGGAGGCCGGTCCATGTTTAGTCCTGACTCTGGCACCAGCAGGAGGCCGGTCCATGTTTAGTCCTGACTCTGGCACCAGCAGGAGGCCGCTCCATGTTTAGTCCTGACTCTGGCACCAGCAGGAGGCCGCTCCATGTTTAGTCCTGACTCTGGCACCAGCAGGAGGCCGGTCCATGTTTAGTCCTGACTCTGGCACCAGCAGGAGGCCGGCCCATGTTTAGTCCTGACTCTGGCACCAGCAGGAGGCCGGTCCATGTTTAGTCCTGACTCTGGCACCAACAGGAGGCCGGTCCATGTTTAGTCCTGACTCTGGCACCAGCAGGAGGCCGGTCCATGTTTAGTCCTGACTCTGGCACCAGCAGGAGGCCGGCCCATGTTTAGTCCTGACTCTGGCACCAGCAGGAGGCCGGTCCATGTTTAGTCCTGACTCTGGCACCAGCAGGAGGCCGGTCCATGTTTAGTCCTGACTCTGGCACCAGCAGGAGGCCGGTCCATGTTTAGTCCTGACTCTGGCACCAGCAGGAGGCCGGTCCATATTTAGTCCTGACTCTGGCACCAGCAGGAGGCCGGTCCATGTTTAGTCCTGACTCTGGCACCAGCAGGAGGCCGGTCCATGTTTAGTTCTGACTCCGGCACCAGCAGGAGGCCGGTCCATGTTTAGTCCTGACTCTGGCACCAGCAGGAGGCCGGTCCATGTTTAGTTCTGACTCCGGCACCAGCAGGAGGCCGGTCCATGTTTAGTCCTGACTCTGGCACCAGCAGGAGGCCGGTCCCTGAGGTTCTCAGAGTCTGAGATGGTTCATATGGCACTAACATGTCTGAGATGTACTTTGGTGCTAGGCCATGGAGAGACTTGTCCACAAGCAGAGCTGCTTTAAAGTCTCTTCTCTGAGCCACAGGGGGCAGTGCAGAGACCTGAGAACAGGACTAATGTGATATATATTATACTGGGGAAACTTGTCCCTCCATCCTCTGGGATGCTTCTTGAGAGGAAAAATTATAGCCATGGCCTCGTAAAAAAAGAAAAAAAGGGAGAAAAAGCTACATTAAGTTGGATATAATTACATATTCATGTGCAATTACTGTCGTGATCACATGCAATGGTATTTATTTATTTATTTTATCTTTATTATTTTCCCTCCATCCCTTGTTGGGAAATGGGAGGTTTTGTCTATGGGAGTTTTTGTTTATAGGAGATCTTCTACTGAGAGTGTTTTTCAAACTTCCTATAAGTGATCTGTTCTTCTGGATCTACCTCTGTATCTACCTGCGTTGCAACAATGAAATTTCCCCATGTGGGACAATAAAGGAATATCTTATCTTATAATGTTGAAGGCAACTATGCAAAATAATACAACCAGAAGGAGGCAACTTCTTCTGGTGCAGCAGATGTGAAATGTTTTCCATTTGTCTTATTTCTTTTCATTTTCTTGCGAGGGATATTAGTATTGCAGTATCAATATACTGTCAAACCCCTCACCCACCTTCATACTGACCTCCTCCATCCGTGTCAGATCCGTTTGTCCTTTAGGGCCTATTTGAAACCCCTTTACACACATAGTTCTTGAAATGCCTTCACCTATAAGGTTAGACTTGTATTCAGTATCAGTATCGATACAAAAAATGGGGGTATTGTCGATCCCTGATAGACGTATGGAAATGGAGGGTATGTGAAGTGCATCTGATTAAGCTCATTCTTTCTCAAGGAAACATGTGTCAGAAAAGTCATCTTGTGGTACAATATGTTCAGACCCACCTCCCACCAGCAGGATGATGCCTCCCGTCATGGCCACTCTGGACTTGCGGATCTTGTCACTGCTTCCACATGTAGTGCACTTCATGCCCATACAGGCAACACCCAGGCCTGTGACAGACACGATGATGCCCACAATCATGAGCGCTCGGGTGGCCTGGAGAGAACCTGTGAACACACAAAAAATCAGAAGTCACACTAGAGAAGAGAGGAACCAAAGGAGGGCGGTTCATCAGGCGGACAGAAGCTGGAAAATGTGTGTCTTTCCTGGAAGAGAAAACCTGGAGACAGAGAGACACACAGAGCCCGGGGCCCCTTCTGTCAGGGGCCATATGTCACCCCCTCCTCATGTTCTAAACCCATCAATGAGCACATCCCCATTTGTCTCTGTACTGTGTCCACCTAGAATCAGTTCATGCCAAACATGAGCGTCGCTGTAGAAACGGTCACACCATAAACTCACTGCAGCACAATAGGGATTGATGATTAAAACGGAATATTCTCACCAATACCAGAGAAATATGTTCACAAATTGTGCTAATACAAAACATAAATAAGTCAAATAAGTCAATTTCATGGGAAGGCAACGCAAGTTTCTTTGTAGAGCACAATTTGTACAAAAAGTAATTCAAAGTGCTTTTCACAACAGAAACACTTTGAGCATTAGAATCCCAAATGCAGGATAAATACATACACAATCTTACTTTACTTTAGATGAAAAGAGTGCAGATTAAATTCCTTCAGTCATACGCACTTCGTACATTCTGTTAACCATTTAAAAGCATAGTTCATAGTAATGAACAAATAACTAATTGAGTTACTGCTTAAAAAAACATATTTATTCTTAATTTCACATAAATTTGTCCCCAAAACAGCAAAAGTTCAAACCGTTCTGTTTGTATATAAAGAATATATAAAGGACTAATTCACTTGTCACCAGACTGTAAACAGTTACAGTAGATATGAATTAATTAGCGTTTATCTCACATAACTTAAAAAGAGACATTTGGTTGTAAAACTTCATTTTGGATGGGACCAGTGATTCCTGGTGTTTTGAGCCGTGGCTCTGCACTTTGCATTTTGCGGCGTTGGCTCCATGTGACGGTCACTTTGGCCTTTGTGTCGCCGCAGACGGATCATTATAACATGGTCGCGGTCCTCGTGCTGTTTCCGCGGATGTATCAGCTGTTTCAAGGCGCAGCAGAGGAGAGTGTGACTGGGGGGTGAGTTGTTGTGTGGGGGAGCGTGGGGGTCCACGGTGGCGGGGCCAAGACGCGGGGGCTGAGGCGGGCGCAGCTAGTTGTGGTGGTTAGAGTGGCAGCGCGGGACACCGTGCTCTTTCACACAACAAAACTCTTCCAAGTCACTGGTGAGTTTAAAACACGCCGCTCTCGCTCTGCGGTGCCCCTGGTTGTGCTTCAGGTGCTGCAGGTCCGAACGGAACAAGCTCAGTGGGAAACAAGAGTTCCACAAGTCGTTCTGTGCGCGTGTTTTTAATTAAATTGTCACAACTTCAGCTAGGCTTTAGTTGTTTCTCCATTGGTCAATCCCCTTCAGTGCCACTCTAACCAATCAGGGCAGACTCTGCCACCCTCTCCTGCTCTCCACTAATTACTGATCACATTCCCCTGGCCTGCCCCACTTCAGTATATGGACCGCTCCATTTCCCTCTGTTCCCTGCCAGATTGTCTTGTGTGTTACCGTAGCTCCCAGCACCTGTCATCCTGATTCTGATCCTGCCTGTTCCTGTTTTAACCTGCCTTTTTGGACTTTGGACCATCTCTTTTGCCCCATTCTGGATTTGTCTGCCGCGTGTTCCAACCTTGTTTCCGTCTCTGCTGGTAATAAATACCCTAAACCTGAACTGTTTCCTGTGTCGTGCATTTGGGTTCTTGCCTGCCATTTTGTGACTCCTGACATAAATATGTAAATTAAAGGCGGTATGGACGATTTTTCGGCGATTTGAGAACGCAGGCGGAAGTGCGCATGTGCACTCCCCCGTGCGGACTGATACAACACACACGTGCGTTTGTTTATTAGCGCAACGGAGCACATCACATTTCTCGTCTCCCGTAGATTTCTGTCCACTTCTGTGTCAGCTCGAACTGTCTTTCTCCGTCTTCATTTTGTCCCGTACACTGAGGGGACTATATTATGATAAATCCATGTGCTTAGACACGCGGAAACGCGGGGACGAGCAACACGCGGCTACAGGTGAGCGGTAGGTGCGTTTAAGATTGATACGTGGCAGGACTAATCGGCAGTCCACGCCACGAGGAAATAAGACTTAGATTTGTGCCAAAAAATTGTCCCTTCACCTTTGAACGAATCATGTAGGCAATGAATTAATAATCAAAGCTTTTTTGTAATCAAATTACTCTATTTACCGAAGATTTTAACATTGTCAGTGAGGTCTGTCTCACATCTTCTCTCTTACTGAAGATATCTGGGATTATGGCTGCCTAGCTTGGTTGTGTCTGTCGGGCTGCGGACGATTCAGTTGATTTAATTATTTAAATATAGATTTACGGGGACCGTGCCTCTAGACTGGCATACCGGGGTGGTGGTCCCTCTGTTCAAGAAGGGGGACCGGAGGGTGTGTTCCAACTACAGAGGGATCACACTCCTCAGCCTCCCAGGTAAGGTCTATTCCAAGGTACTGGAGAGGAGAATCCGACCGATAGTCGAACCTCGGATTCAGGAGGAGCAGAGTGGTTTTCGTCCCGGTCGTGGAACACTGGACCAGCTCTATACCCTCCATCGGGTGCTCGAGGGTTCATGGGAATTTGCCCAACCGGTCCACATGTGCTTTGTGGATCTGGAGAGGGCTTTCGACCGTGTCCCTCGGGGTGTCCTTTGGGGGGTGCTCCGGGAGTAAGGGGTCCGGGGCCCTTTACTCAGGGCTGTCCGGTCCCTGTATGACCGGAGCAGGAGCTGTGTTCGCATTGCCGGCAGTAAGTCAGACCTGTTCCCAGTGCATGTTGGACTCCGCCAGGGCTGCCCTTTGTCACCGGTTCTGTTCATAATTTTTATGGACAGAATTTCTAGGCGCAGTCAGGGGTCGGAGAGTGTCCGGTTTGGGGACCACAGGATTCCATCTCTGCTGTTTGCAGACGATGTTGTCTTGATGGCTCCATCAAACCCGGACCTGCAACATGCACTGGGACGGTTTGCAGCCGAGTGTGAAGCGGCTGGGATGAGAATCAGCACCTCCAAATCCGAGGTCATAGTTCTCGACCGGAAAAAGGTGGCTTGCCCTCTTCAGATGGATGGGGAGTCCTTGCCCCAAGTGGAGGAGTTCAAGTATTTTGGGGTCTTGTTCACGAGTGAGGGAAGGATGGAGTGTGAGATTGACAGGTGGATCGGTGCAGCAGCTGCAGTGATGCAGTCGCTGCATCGACGGTTGTAGTAAAGAAGGAGCTGACCCGAAAGACAATGCTCTCGATTTACCGGTCGGTCTACGTTCTGACCTCACCTATGGTCATGAGCTTTGGGTAGTGACCGAAAGAACAAGATCGCGGATACAAGCGGTCGAAATGAGTTTCCTCCGCCGGGTGGCTGGGCGCTCCCTTAGAGATAAGGTGAGGAGCTCGGCCACACGGGGGGAGCCCAGCTGAGGTGGCTCGGGCATCTGTTCCGGAGCCTCCTGGGCGCCTCCCTCGGGAGGTGTTTCAGGCATGTCCCACTGGGAAGAGGCCCAGGGGAAGACCCAGGACACGCTGGAGAGACTATGTCTCTCAGCTGGCCTGGGAATGCCTCGGGATCCCCTCGGAGGAGTTAGAGGAAGTGTCTGGGGAGGAGGAAGTCTGGGAGTCCCTGCTCAGACTGCTGCCCCCACGACCCGGCCCCGGATAAAGCGGAAGAAGATGGATGGATGGATTACAAAAGCAGTAGAGGCAAAGATAGACACAGCACTGGCAGAAATGTGTAATTTGAAATCCAAGAATAGCAAACTGGACAACTAAGCCACAGCAGCAGACAAAAGGGAACAAGCGGTAGAAAATGGATTGATGGATGGATCTTTCCCTAGTTCTACATAAAATGAGGTTTTACATTTTCAACTTCTCTCTATAAATCTCTTTTTGAACCTGGAGCTGCTCGATTTCTGTTCGGCCCGGCAGCACTCCCTTTTCTGTGCCCTGACCCAATCATCATTTCTCCACGGCGCCTTCTGCTTATTTCTAACCATTTTAGCCTTTATAGGGGCGATGGTGTCCAGAACATTCAAAACACTTGATGTAACAGAGTTCAACAAATCATTTACATTAGAACATGAGACATTTTCAAAGTTTATCATTTCCATAAACAGTGCACATGTGCCATCATTTATGTGTCTCCTCTGAACAACTGCAGGACCAACCGGTGGTTTGGGAAAAACAGACATGTCAAAGAAGACACAGAAATGATCAGACAGAGCAGCATCGACCACAATGCCATTTGAAATATTTCCCCCTTTGTAATTATGAGATCTAGACTGTGCCCTCTGCTGTAGGTGGGGCCACTCTGCTGTGGGTGGAGCCACTCTGCTGTGGGTGGGGCCACTCTGCTGTGGGTGGAGCCACTCTGCTGTGGGTGGGGCCACTCTGCTGTGGGTGGGGCCACTCTGCTGTGGGTGGGGCCACTCTGCTGTGGGTGGGGCCTCTCACATGCTGAGTAAGACTGAAGGTTTCAAGGACAGCATCAAGCTCTTTAGCGTTTCTGCCACAAATATTATCAACATGCACATTGAAACCACCTGTAATGACCAAACCATCAAAGTCTGTGCATACGACTGAAACATCTCAGTAAAATCATCAATAAAACGTTGGCAGTGCTGGAGAGGCTTGTATAAAACAATGAAGAGAATGAGACTGTTTTAGCTCCATTTTAAAGGAGACATATTCAAATGATGAAAACACCCCAAAAGACAACCTGCGGGTAATTATTTAATCCGGGTGGAGCAGATTCTATTAGAACTAAATTTCCTGTGTTTTTGTCTAGCCATTTTAAGGCTAAAAACATAAAATCAAGATTATAAGAAGAATAAAATAGTTAATTAAGAGTTTCAGTGGGACTGGGCCTTATCTTTTCACAGGGAATATGAATCACATTATTCGGATTTTGTTTTTCCATCTGTGTGATGTGAAATAGCACTAGGGGGGGCTATTTTTACATAGGGCCCCGGGTATGATCTTTAATATGACAATAAGTCCCAGCAACGCTGAGACCCAGTGCATCCTCTCTATGGGAGATACCAGGTGAAAGGCGAGGGGGGATGGGTGGTGGGGCTTTTGTTGGTGTAGTCGGCTTGTGCGGGGAAGAGTTGATATAACTTGATATAACGATGACAGGGATGTTGTCGAGCCTGTCACAGATGGGTCCAAGGCCTTTGAAGATTGTTGTGGTGCTGTTGCTGATGAATCCTTCACTGGAGGCGGTGGAGGTGATTGTGGAGCGGCTGCTGATGAATCCTTTGGTGGAGGCTGTGGTTGTGGTCTCGGTCTCTCGCTGATGGAGCAGGAATTCTTCTCTCATTCCTCTCTTCTCTAACTATCTGCTCAGGACCCTGTCCAGGCCCAGTCCAATACCTCAGAGCGTGGAGCAGGTTCTCTGTCAGCACCCTCACTCCACCTCTGCACCCTCGCTCCACCTCTGCACCCTCGCTCCACCTCTGCACCCTCGCTCCACCTCTGCACCCTCGCTCCACCTCTGCACCCTCGCTCCTCCTCTGCACCCTCGCTCCTCCTCTGCACCCTCGCTCCACCGCTGCACCCTCGCTCCACCTCTGCACCCTCGCTCCTCCTCTGCACCCTCGCTCCACCTCTGCACCCTCACTCCACCTCTGCACCCTCACTCCACCTCTGCATATGTGGGGGCCATTTCTCTTAAACAGGTCCTCTTGTTTCCAGAATAGATAGAAGTTCTCAATGTAGTGCAGTCCTCTAGGTCAGGGGTCCCCAAGCTTTTTTGCACCAGGGACCGGAATAATGTAGGTTTTATTTTCACCGACCGGTGTGCCAGTTCATGTCGTGCTCAGGGTAACTTGCACGGAAGTGGGCGGGGCTTAGGCTTCCATTCGATTCAGCTCAGAAGACGAAATGTTCTCAAAAGACGCGTTTGTTCATTAATAAGTGTTTTATTCCAAAAGATGTGAATGTGAGTAACACAAGGGACAGTTCCACGTGTCCTCACTGTTCTTCTGAAGCTCAGCACGTATCAGTGGGGGCCCTGCACGTTTCTGTGCATGAGATGGTCCCATCAGGACTCAGGGAGAACAATGACACCTGCAGTGTGTTTCTAGTTTTGTCTTGTTGCCGTAGCAGCAGAAAAGCCGTTTCACACAGAGGATGTTGGAGATAGTAGTAAGGTTTTAGTGCTCTTGATGTCAGGGTTTTCTGGCTGGATTTTCATCCAGAATGTGCAGCTGATCCTCTTGTTGCACATGCTCCTCATCCTCTTGTTGCACATACTCCTCATCCTCTTGTTGCACATGCTCCTGATCCTCTTGTTGCACATGCTCCTCATCCTCTTGTTGCACATGCTCCTCATCCTCTTGTTGCACATGCTCCTGATCCTCTTGTTGCACATGCTCCTCATCCTCTTGTTGCACATGCTCCTCATCCTCTTGTTGCACATGCCCCTCATCCTCTTGTTGCACATGCTCCTCATCCTCTTGTTGCACATGCTCCTGATCCTCTTGTTGCACATGCTCCTCATCCTCTTGTTGCACATGCTCCTCATCCTCTTGTTGCACATGCCCCTCATCCTCTTGTTGCACATGCTCGATTCGCCCGGTTTAATGGGTCGTCGATCCATCACGTGCAGTTGGATCTTTTGCGCACGTGAAGCAGATCAAACTCTTGTAAAAGTAAAAACAGGTGTAATCAGGTGATCGCGTAAGAGTTGCAGAATTCTGGCCCAGGAGACTTGTCCTCCAAAACCCTCGTCTGCTCCTCGTCTGCTCCTCGTCTGCTCCTCGTCTGCTCCTCGTCTGCTCCTCACTTGGGCTTTTCCCCTTTGCAAAAACGTTCTCCAAAGACTTTAGTTTTTTACTCATTTTCGTTGACTTGTGGTTCTACTTTTGGGCAGCGCGTTTGATGCGACGCATCCGCGATGGCGTGTCATGTATAATACATGTATAATACATGTATTATACATGTATTATACATGTATAATACATGTATTATACATGTATAATACAGTATCAGTGATGTTCTCACGCAGGACAAGAGCAGAGATATAATATACTTCCATTATATTTAATGGATTCCATTGGCAATTTCCTATAAGGCTTTTCATGATATATCCACAGGGTTAGGGTTCTCATCAGTGTCATGAGTGACAGGCGAGAGTTACTTCGGAGAAGATGCTGTCACTGAGAGATTATTTCCATTCCAGATTATTTTTTTGTGCGGCCCGGTAGCAAACGCATTGCGGACCGGTACCGGTGGTTGGGGATCCCTGCTCTAGGTGCACACTATTTGGACAGCCATGTGTTCAGCTGAAGCAGCTAAACTTGTTTATCTTCCTGTCGATGTTTAGAAGAGGTCCACTTATGAATGTTTTGAGTCTCTTTTCTAAACTTCAGTCTGTTCTCGCCGCATGTCGACTGCACCACGAGCACAATCAGCTGTTTAAGTCCTCGATGTTTGGCCAAAACATTAGGAAGGAGTGACGTTATCTCAGAAACAATGGTGCTGGGAAAACAATCCGTGTTGATCTTTCTATGCGTCACATGCCGTATTGCAGAATCTCCACTCAGGACAGACGTATCCGTGACCTTGTCATTTGACACAGATTCTCTCTGTCTGCTGCCTTTTTGGCCAAGTCATGTATTACATTTTAACTTTGTTCATTTATTTTCAGTCTCTGAAAGTGGTAAAAATCTGTAAGCTGTATTTTAGATGACTTTATGCTATCTTTGTATAAGGGATGTCCCGTTCCGATAACATAATCGGAAATCAGGCCTGATTACGTTGTTTCAGACTTGATCAAAATCGGATGTTGTATCCCGATCAGTGATCAGATATAAATTTTACTCTTATTAGTTTGATCAGCGCTATACATTTCAGGCTGATTATTAGACATGAATACATCAGTAGAAGTCTCTCACTTTTATTTGTATTTATTTATGAACATAGCATTTACATTGGACGAACCAGATGCAATGTTTTAAGTGTATGTATCAGAATATGCTCATTTTCAACACCTGTCCATTGGGCCAATTTAGAGTTAAGTGACCTAAGTGCAATAACAACAGTGTGACCTAAGTGCAATAACAACATTGTGACCCAAGTGCAATAACAACAGTGTGACCTAAGAACAATAACAACAGTGTGACCTAAGTGCAATAACAACAGTGCAATAACAACAGTGTGACCTAAGTGCAATAACAACAGTGCAATAGCAACAGTGTGACCCAAGTGCAATAACAACAGTGTGACCTAAGTGCAATAGCAGTGCAATAGCAACAGTGTGACCCAAGTGCAATAACAACAGTGTGACCTAAGTGCAATAACAACAGTGTGACCTAGGAACAATAACAACAGTGTGACCTAAGTGCAATAACAACAGTGTGACCTAAGTGCAATAACAACAGTGCAATAACAACAGTGTGACCTAAGTGCAATAACAACAGTGTGACCTAAGTGCAATAACAACAGTGTGACCTAAGTGCAATAACAACAGTGCAATAGCAACAGTGTGACCCAAGTGCAATAACAACAGTGTGACCTAAGAGCAATAACAACAGTGTGACCTAAGTGTAATAACAACAGTGCAATAACAACAGTGTGACCTAAGTGCAATAACAACAGTGTGACCTAAGTGCAATAACAACAGTGTGACCCAAGTGCAATAACAACAGTGACCTAAGTGCAATAACAACAGTGCAATAGCAACAGTGTGACCCAAGTGCAATAACAACAGTGTGACCTAAGTGCAATAACAACAGTGTGACCTAAGTGTAATAACAACAGTGTGACCCAAGTGCAATAACAACAGTGTGACCCAAGTGCAATAACAACAGTGTGACCTAAGAGCAATAACAACAGTGTGACCCAAGTGCAATAACAACAGTGTGACCTAAGAACAATAACAACAGTGTGACCTAAGTGCAATAACAACAGTGTGACCTAAGTGCAATAACAACAGTGTGACCTAAGAGCAATAACAACAGTGTGACCTAAGTGCAATAACAACAGTGTGACCCAAGTGCAATAACAACAATGTGACCCAAGTGCAATAACAACAGTGTGACCCAAGTGCAATAACAACAGTGTGACCTAAGAACAATAACAACAGTGTGACCTAAGTGCAATAACAACAGTGCAATAACAACAGTGTGACCTAAGTGCAATAACAACAGTGTAATAGCAAAAGTGTGACCCAAGTGCAATAACAACAGTGTGACCTAAGTGCAATAACAGTGCAATAGCAACAGTGTGACCCAAGTGCAATAACAACAGTGTGACCTAAGTGCAATAACAACAGTGCAATAACAAAAGTGTGACCTAAGTGCAATAACAACAGT
Organism: Eucyclogobius newberryi; assembly: GCF_026437365.1. NCBI lineage: Eukaryota > Metazoa > Chordata > Actinopteri > Gobiiformes > Gobiidae > Eucyclogobius > Eucyclogobius newberryi. The sequence continues at coordinate 407,367 of NW_027315857.1, read as the reverse complement.
GCAATAGCAACAGTGTGACCCAAGTGCAATAACAACAGTGTGACCTAAGTGCAATAACAGTGCAATAGCAACAGTGTGACCCAAGTGCAATAACAACAGTGTGACCTAAGTGCAATAACAACAGTGCAATAACAAAAGTGTGACCTAAGTGCAATAACAGTGAGATGTGCGTTGTAATATGGCTCTGTGCAGTGGTCCACCCAGAGAGATCATGTGATGTTGGTCTGGTCCGGGAATTGAACCCAACGCCTTTGCCACCGTGCACCTCCGTATAATGCATGAATAGAACACAACATTTTCCCGTTGTAAAGCGCAGGGGCTTTACAGCAGTAAACTCAAGTTTTGGGAAAGCAAGCCCAAAGTTAGCACCTGTGACCGGTGGTAAATTCACAAGATAAAGTCATTTTCATGGAGCATTTTTTTTGTGTACGGCCGTGGCTATATTGACACGCCGCCCGGGGTTCAGCACCTGCACGGGGCTGAACAACTGTCAGCTCCGCTGAGTGAGTGACAAAATGATAGAACTTCAGATCAACAAAGGGTCTACTACCGCCTTAATAAAACTAATGTTAATTATACAATAGACTTATATATTTATGACCGCGCCGCGGCTCTGTAGCCACGGCCGATTGAGACAACTGACCCTGCTACTTTCTGGTTACAGACTGTTTCTGAGAGTTTCTCATTAAAGGTCCAGGAGCCTATAAGAAAAGTAAAAGAAAATAATTAAAAGAGAAAAGGTCAGAGAAAAGAAGATTTCTCCCCCTAAAAAGCCACTTGTTTTCTGAAGATTTGGACTTTTTTTCTGGAAAAGTCGGCCTTCATTTTGTTTGGGCTGGGACCTCCTTATTTTAAGAACAAAGATGAGAGAATGTTAAGTCAATGCTCTGTTTACACATTTTAGTTTTTATAAGTTATTTAAGAGAACAATTAGTTATTCCACTTTGAACTTTTTTAATCATTTTAATTATTTTTGTTTTCTTTAATCTCAAATAAAGGCCTTGAATTTATTTGCCTGGGACGACTTTTATTTATGGTAAAAGAGATAGTTATGCACCCAGTTCATTTCCTGCAGTGGAAATGAACAATAAGTATTATTGAAACCAGATGAAAATGTCGACACGAGCTGGACTTCGGTTCGGACCTTCAACTTGAACGAAATTGAATAACTGGACCTGAGTGACTTTTAATTGAATACCCCTGACTTATAGGAAGTTTAAAAAACACTCTTAATAGAAGAACTCTTATGAACAAAAACTCTTATAAACAAAAACTTCTATAGACAGAACCTCTCATTTCTTAATAAGGAATGGAGGGGAAAATAAAGATAAAATAAAACAGCGTAAGACAAAATAATACTAATAATGATGGTAAAATAAACACTCTTATTTACATCAGTTATATGCACATGAATGCGACGGTATTGCACATTAGTTCAGTATTGCACATGTTCAGGGCAGTGTTTGTTATAAAGTCTGACAACAGCAGAAGGAAAGACTGTGAAACGTCTCCTTCACACAGCGAGGGTGGATCAGTCACTGAAGCTGAGTGTCCTGCAGGGGGCGACACTCATGGTCCAGCATAGATGTGAGTTTAGCCAGGACCCTTCTGTCCCCCACCTCCTGCACAGAGTCCAGAGGACAGTCCAGGACGGAGCTTTGTCCAGCTTCTTCCTCTCCCTCTGTGATGCTGCTGCTCCAGCAGACCACACCTACAGGAGCTGATGCACCACAGAGTCAGAGAAGGTCTTCAGGCCATCTCCTTGGTCTTCCCCGCGTTGATGAGCAGGTGATTCCGCTGACACCAGTCCACAAAGTCCTGCTCCAGTCCTCTGTCCTCCGCATCATCGTCGTCCGTGATGAGTCCGATGATGGCAGAGTGGTCAGAGAACTTCTGCAGGACACAGCTATCCGTGTCGTGTCTGAGGTCTGCAGTGTAGAGGGTGAAGAGAAAGGGCGCGAGGACAGTACCCCCACACTGCAGGTCCCTCACACTGCAGGTCCCTCACACTGCAGGTCCCTCACACTGCAGGTCCCCCACACGGCAGGTCCCTCACACTGCAGGTCCGAGTGTCAGACACACAGTCCCGGGCTCTCACAAACCGGGGTCGGTCTGTGAGGTAGTCCAGGATCCACTCTGCAGGTCATACTCTACACCAGCCGTCTCCAGCTTGTCCCTCAGGAGCTGATGGTGTTGAAGGCGCTGAAAAGATCAAAGAACAGGATCCTCACAGAGCTGCCAGGCTTCTCCAGGTGAGAAAGAGAGCGGTGCAGCAGGAGATGACGGCGTCCTCCACTCCGATGCCAGGCCGGTATACAGACTGCAGCGGGTCCATGGCTGAGCTCACGGTGGAGCGGAGGTGGTCCAGGACCAGCCGCTCCAGTGTCTTCATCAGGTGGGACGTGAGAGCCACCGGCCTGAAGCTGTTGAGGTCTTTGGGGCACGGTGTCTTGGGCACAGGTACCAGACAGGAGGTCTTCAGACCTGTGGTACCACCCTCAGCTTCAGGCTCATGTTGAAGACATGCTCCACAACTCCACACAGTTCATCTGCAGGACTTAAGGAGCCTGGGGCTGATGCCTCAGGTCCTGCTGCCTTCCTCACTTTAATCCTCTTCAGCTCTCTCCTCACCTGTGCTATTGTGACAGTCAGTGGATGTCAGGGGGTGTGATGGGGGGATGGGTGAGTCCAGGTGAAGTGGGGAGCTGATGGGCCGAGGCAAAGGTGTGAGGAGGACCGGGTGTGGGCCATTGTCCAGCTGGGTGGGTGTTTATAAAAGATCAGGAAATGAGTATTTAGCTCATTCACCCACTGTAGATCTCCCTCTGTCTGGGCAGGGGGGACTCCCTGAATGTTCTGCTGCTGCAGCAGATCCTCCATCTTCCTCTTGTAGCTTCCGCCTGCCGGACAGTCCTGCTCAGCTACTTTTGCACAGTCCAGTATCTCTGTGCAGCTCTGTAGAGAGTGAGAGGGTCTTTGTTCTGTGTCAAATATCCTTGATGAGAATAGGAACAGGCTCAAATCAGATGTTGGTTTTCATCAAGAAAAACATAAATTGTATTATTTAATCCAGAAGAGAATTAAGAGTGCAGTTCTGAAAAGCACATTATGGCCTCATTTTATGACACTGTTGCACTTTAACTTAATACGCACATTGTTTATTTGTTTACATGGCTGCTGGGTATTTTAAGTTGAGCTGCTATTTTTATTTAATTCAAATTTTGCACTAGTATTTCTTATTCAAGCTACATCAAAGAAAGGTTTCACTGTTAAAGTGTTAAGAAATAAAATAAAAACTGGGGACAACCTGTTTATGTTGCATTTGTGCATTTTTTTAATGTGTTACAAAAGTATCGGGTTGGGACTCAGTATTGGCAGATAATCCAAAGCAGTTGACTCTGAATCGGATTGGGGCAAAAAAAACCTGATCGAGGCTTTGTATCGAGTTTGTTCCAAGACACATCCTGGTCTTTCTGGTCTTTAGACAGCTTTGGGAACGACACAGAGTCACTTCAGTTTAGGTTGAAGTAGCGTTTTCTCTTGTAAAAAATGTGGACTTCTTACCACTGGATGACACTGGAATTGTATCTTGAGTCCTTTTTCAGATTCCAAAACAAATATCTGTGTTTTCAGCTCATTGATTTCATGTTGATATTTCCGACAGCGTTCACAAGTCTGTTTCCCTTCTTCTCCCGGACATGTTGCTGGCTCGTCAGATATGTTTTTAAAACTGTAAAAATGGTCTTAAAATCCTTGGTCAAAAACTGATTAAAAAGCTAAATAAATAAGGGAAGCAGCGATAGCAAGCTGGAGCGAGCAAATTTAATTGAAACTGAAAATGAATGGTCACTTTACAAGACTTTTTAAAAAAATTGTTCTAGTTCATTTCGGTTGGGTAAAACAGATTACTCTAAACATGACTTGACATAAAACAAAATCACCCAAAAAGGTGTAGGCTGAAGCCAGAGCCTGCTGCTACACCAACAAAAGCCCCACCACCTATCCTTTTCACCTGACATAGATAGGATGCCTTGGGTCTCAGCGTTGCCGGGACTTAGAAGATAAAGCCCAGTCCCACTGAAACTAGTCTGAAACTTGCTGTGCTAAACGTCAGATCCTTATGTAACAAATCACTCTTAATTAATAATTTAATTTCTTATAATCTTGATTTTATGTTTTGAACTGAAACATGGCCTGACAAAAAACACAGGAAATGTAGTTCTGATAGAATCTGGTCCACCTAACTTTAAGTTTCAATCTGAAACAAGAGAAAACAAATGAGGGGGCGGAGTCTGTGCTGTCTTTAGAGATTAAATATAACCCACAGGTTGTCCTTTGGGGTGTTTTCATCATTTGAATATGTCTCCTTTAAAATGGAGCTAAAACAGCCATCCATTCTCTTCATTGTTTTATACAAGCCTCTCCGGCACTGCCAACGTTTTATTGGTTTTATTGATTTTACTGAGATGTTTCAGTCGTATGCACAGACTTTGATGGTTTGGTCATTACAGGTGATTTCAATGTGAATGTTGAAAATATTTGTGACAGAAACGCTAAAGAGCTTGATGCTGTCCTTGAAACCTTCAGTCTTACTTAGCACTTTAGTGGCCCCACCCACAGCAGAGTGCCCCCCCCCCCACAGCAGAGTGGCCCCACCCACAGCATAGTGGCCCCACCCACAGCAGAGTGGCCCCACCCACAGCTAGTGTTTTGAATGTTCTGGACACCATCGCCCCTATGAAGGCTAAAATGGTTAAAAATAAGCAGAAGTTGCCATGGAGAAATGATGATTGGGTCAGGACACAGAAAAGGGAGTGCCGCAGGGCCGAACGGAAATGGCGCAAGTCAAAGCTCCAGGTTCAAAAAGAGATTTACAAAGAGAAGCTGAACATGTACAACCTCATTTTATGGAGAACTAGGGAAAGATATTTCTCTGAAATAATTGGAAGCTGCAGTAACAACTCATGTGTCCTGTTGCCACAGTAACAGATGAACAAACCCTCCAGCTCAGCTGCCGTTAGAACTCATTTCCACATCCAAGTGTAATGAGTTTGCATTATTCTTTAATGACAAAGTTCAGGTGAATTGTCTTGTGTATGAATTGTGCTCGACAAATAAACTTTCTTTGCCTTGTTTCTCTCCACCATCTTTTTTTCTCCCTCTCTTTCTCTCTTTTTTGTTTCCCGTGTGTGTGTCCCGTGTGTGTGTCCTGTGTGTGTGTCCCGTGTGTGTCCTGTGTCTGTGTCCTGTGTGTGTCCCATGTGTGTGTCCCGTGTGTGTCCGGTGTGTGTGTCCGGTGTGTGTGTCCGGTGTGTGTGTCCTGTGTGTGTATCCGGTGTGTGTGTCCTGTGTGTGTATCCGGTGTGTGTGTCCGGTGTGTGTGTCCGGTGTGTGTGTCCTGTGTGTGTGTCCTGTGTGTGTGTCCCGTGTGTGTGTGTCCGGTGTGTGTGTCCCGTGTGTGTCCTGTGTGTGTGTCCCGTGCGTGTGTCCTGTGTGTGTCCCGTGTGTGTCCTGTGTGTGTGTCCCGTGTGTGTGTGTCCGGTGTGTGTGTCCCGTGTGTGTCCTGTGTGTGTGTCCCGTGCGTGTGTCCTGTGTGTGTGTCCTGTGTGTGTGTCCCGTGTGTGTGTGTCCGGTGTGTGTGTCCCGTGTGTGTCCTGTGTGTGTGTCCCGTGCGTGTGTCCTGTGTGTGTGTCCGGTGTGTGTCCGGTGTGTGTGTCCGGTGTGTGTGTCCGGTGTGTGTGTGTCCTGTGTGTGTGTCCCGTGTGTGTGTGTCCTGTGTGTGTGTCCCGTGTGTGTGTGTCCCGTGTGTGTGTGTCCTGTGTGTGTGTCCCGTGTGTGTGTGTCCCGTGTGTGTGTGTCCTGTGTGTGTGTCCCGTGTGTGTGTGTCCTGTGTGTGTGTCCCGTGTGTGTGTGTCCTGTGTGTGTGTCCCGTGTGTGTGTGTCCCGTGTGTGTGTCCTGTGTGTGTGTCATATTGTGGAGACAGCAGGTTGTGTACTCTCCACCAGCAAAGTTACAAAGCGCCACAGCCATTACAGCAATTCAATCTATTTTATGTACAAAAAGTAATTCAGCACAAATAAGTGTTTCTTTTTTTTTCTTTTCTCTTTCCACAAAACAATAAATCAAACATGTAGAGGACTAAGTTACTTATAGACTATAAGCCTCACAATAATGCTATAGATTTGATTATTTAAAATACAGATTTAGTAGATACATCCTGTATGATTATTAGTACTGCCTCATATTCTAGGATATGAGGGTAAAACTAACATAATATCCTGTCATGTTTCTTTATGCTTTGAATTAATTGATTAAACAAAAGGTGATTTAGTAGCTAAAACGTTTGCTCAAATAAGAGTAATATTCCCAGCCCATATTCCCTCTTTTTCCCGACACTTCTGGCCCAGCAGGAACTCCGCTGGTTTAAATGTAGTTAATGATTGTTACTCATTGACTGAGGTTCACTCTTTAACCACACCTTTATTTACCCAGAAGCCCTATTTATACAGACCTATCCCAACATCTCTGGTTATCTCTGCTGGGGGGGCGGGGTCTCAACCCAGCATTCATCATTGATGTCATCATCACTATTCTCAAGAAATATTCTCTCATATTCCACTGTTATGGAGTGGTCCTTTCTAGTGAAATGTAGAACATGGGAAAAGTTTCGTTGTTAAAATATGCTCTAAAGTTTTGTGTAAAATCTAATATTCATGTGACCGACAAGTCAACAAAGCACCGATTCCCTGGGCGGCCCGAAAACGGCTTTTTAGTCAGTGTAGAACTTACGCTGTACGGCGGCGCCCATTCGGGCTTCCGGGATAAGGTGAATAAAAACAAAGAGTAAAGTAGAAGTAGAGAAGAAGTACATAGTACTCATCCAAAAACTCAAGTAAAAGTAAACAAGTTCAAAAAGTAGACTACACATTTTTAAAACTCTCAGATGATGTGAAGTAAAAAGTATCCATTGTAACAATATTTACTAATATATATATATATATATATATATATATATATATATATATATATATATATATATATATATATATATATATACTTAAGCACGGCACTTTTACCTTTGTCCCTAGTCACTTGTAAACCAACTACTACACGCTTGACTTTTGATGAAATGTACTCACTGTCGAGCTGCAGAATGGAGTCGTAGATCTTACACTGCAGCTGACCCGTGCTCTGGAAGGCGCAGGACATCCAAAGCCCCTGGTACATGGCCACGGCAGTGATGATGTTGTCCCCGATGTACGCAGACATCTTCCACTGCGGCAAAATAGTCCCGACGATCAGACCCACGATCCCGACCAGTGACATGAAGAAGCCCAGCAGCTGGATCCCGGAGTTAGCCATTGTTTTAGTCAAGTTTCCCTTCCAAAAAGTGCTTGTGAGGTGAGGTGTGTAATGAGAGCGCAGAGAGGAGCAGTGCATGGAGCAGACAGAGAGAGACTGGTGCAGCGCACTTGTTGCAGAGAGATGCCACCGTCAGCCCCCTCACCCGCCCCTTTCTGACAGTGCCCCCCCCCATCCTCTCACTGACTTGAAAAGACAATGAAACCCCCCTCCTTTTGTTCACTTGGTTCAGTGGTGTATTCACTGCTCCAGCTGAACTGTCCACTGTGGACTCATTCACACAGCACTGCTTTTGAACGGAACACTTGACAGGATTAAACAGGTGTTTGACTGTTATTATCACCAGCAAAATAAGAGCGAGTAAGAAGAGCAGAGGCACCGGGTTAGAGCAAGTTGAAGTCAGTTTCCCCCAAACTGACGGGTCTCTCTAGTTCTGAGCCCATACTGTGCACACAAAGTGCCGTTGGCATATTTTCAAAAAAAGGGCTCTTTCTCGTGCTCCCGCGTTTGTAAGTCAGGATCCCGAGAGAGTGCACGTGCACACGCATCATGAGCTAACGCAGCAGAGCGTCTGGAGCGTCTGATCTGAAGAGTGGTTCATGTGAATCCTTTTATTTAGACTACATACGTTAACATACGTGACATACATCACTGTGGCGTGTTTATATCCAACTGTTGGAACTCTGTTTGTTAAAATGAAATAAAACATAAAGAGCCAAACATTGTGCGTAATTTTCCCATTGTATCCAAATGGGTCTCCAAAGCGCACAGAGTTGGTACCAGTTTAAACCTGGTTTGGCCCTGATTTGTTTCTGGGTTAGTCCTGGTACACACCTCACTGTGAAACAAAATGTGTTTGTATAGGGTCAAAGACAGGCAGCAGTATTTGCCTGTAGAATGCTGACAATTTGCATTAAGCTTACAGCGGACAAAAGAACTGCTTCTTACCGTATGCATGTGTACAGTATCTTACCATTAAAATGTTATTTTTTACCACCCGCTACTGTACATTAGCGGCTTCTACTAATAAAGACTATTGTTCTTTTCCCTCATAAACAGTAGCTTAGAAATTAAAAATATATATTAAAAATGCAAATCCAAGCAACAATTGTACAATACATATTACAACAATCAAAGTATTATACTGCTAGTATAATGTTATTATATTAAAATATTCACATTATTTTAATAATTTATTATTTTGTATTCAAATAAAGAACTCCCATTTAATGAGATTCAATTTGAGATTTGAGATGTGTACGATGTCACACAGGTGGTGGTCTCTCCGCCCCTTCAGGTATCTTAGCACCTGTAATGGCAGGGAGGTGCCACTATTCTATATAGCGGCGCTAGTAGGAGGATTTCTCTCCTTCTACTAGTGGCCGTTTTATGACCACAAAAAAACAAAAAGAAGTCCACTACAGAGAATAGGTTTTGTTGTTTAAAATAAATAATTCAATAAAATAACAGGATCTCTGCGAGTGCTTTAATGTGAGTTTACAAACCTCCTCCTATGGCCAAAACATCCATCCATCCATCTTCTGCGGGGGCAGCAGTCTAAGCAGGGACTCGCAGACTTCCCTCTCCCCAGACATTTCTTCAAACTCCTCCGGGGGATCGCGAGGCGTTCCCAGGCCAGCCGAGAGACATAATCCCTCCAGCTTGTCCTGGGTCTTCTCCGGGGATTCTTCCCGGTGGGACATACCCGAAACATCTCCCGAGGGAGGGGCCCAGAAGGCTCCGGAACAGATGCCCGAGCCACCTCAGCTGGAGGAGCAGCGGCTCTACTCCGAGCTCCCCCGTGTGGCTGAGCTCCTCACCTTATCTCTAAGGGAGCGCCCAGCCACCCGGCGGAGGAAACTCATTTCGACCGCTTGTATCCGCGATCTTGTTCTTTCGGTCACTACCCAAAGCTCATGCCCATAGGTGAGGTCAGAACGTAGACCGACCGGTAAATAGAGAGCTTTGCTTTTCGACTCGGCTCCATCTTCACCACAACAGTCGATGCAGCGACTGCATCACTGCAGCCGCTGCACCGATCCACCTGTCAATCACACGCTCCATCCTTCACTCACTTGTGAACAAATAAAATTTGACCAACTTACTAATAACATTGTTGCAAGCCAGTCCCCAAAATGGTGGATACTATTGAATAAAAAGAAAACAGTTGCACCTAAAAAGATTTAAAATACTTTTAATTTGATCATTTTCAATTTCCTGCGACGAGTTGGCACCTTTCCAGGATGTACCCCACCAAAGGCCCAAAGTCACTGGGAAAGAATCTAGTCACCCGTGACCCCTAATGGGAACAAGTGGTAGAAAATGAATGAATAATATCTTCAGTTAACCCATTCCATACGTAAATACAAATTGATTTTTAAAGTGGTTGATATAGTTAGGGATATATATATATATACACACACACTCTCACGCTCGGGCCCTCTACTAGAGGCCCCTGGGAGCTTGAGGGCGCTGCGCAGTATCTCTGCTGTTCCTGCACTGCACTTTTCTGGACCGAGATCTCTGACGTCCTTCCTGGGATCTGCCCAAGTCATTCCTCCAGTTTGGGGGTCACTGCCCCAAGTGCTCCGGTCACTACAGCACCACCGATACCTTCAGGCTCCAGACCTTCTCCAGCTCCTCTCTGAGGCCTTGGGATTTCTCTAGTTTCTCGCGTTTTTTATTGCGGATGTTTCCATCCCATGAGGCACTGCAATGTCCACCACCACGACATTCCTCTGACCCTTGAGACCACCACTATGTCCGGTTGGTTCCATTACCATTCGGTCTGTCTGTATCTGGAAGTCCCAGAGGACCTTGGCTCGGTCGTTCTCCACCACCTTTGGAGGTGTTTCCACTTTGTCCTTGGGGTCTCCAGCCCGTGCTCTGCACAGATGTTTCTTACACTATGTCAGCTCCTGGTGATGGAGCTCCATGTGTGATGTCCCTGCAGCCTCTGCACCTGTAGTTATGTGCGGGATTGTCTCAGGGCCCTTTGCACAGCTACACCTTGGGTCTTTTTTGGTGTGGTAGATCTGGGCCTCTATTGATCTGGTGTTCAGGTCTTGCTCCTGTCCTGCCATGATCAGGGCCTCTGTCCATCAGACCGGCTCTTTCTAGCCATTGGTAGGATTTCGTGATATCAGCCACATCAGTTATGTTCCGGTGGTACATCCCATGTAGGGGCGTGTCCTCCATGTAGGGGCGTGTCCTCCCATGATGGTCCCTCCAGCACCTCATCATCCTCTGTTCCCTAGTGTCTGAGACATTCACTGAGCACGTCCTCTGTGGGCACCTTGTCCTTGATGTACTTATAGATCTTGGACGTTTCGTCCTGGATAGTAGCTCGCACACTCACTAGTCCTCGGCCTCGTTCCTTACGGCTAGTGTACAGTCTCAAGGTGCTAGTGTACAGTCTCAGGGTGCTAGTGTACAGTCTCAGGGTGCTAGTGTACAGTCTCAGGGTGCTAGTGTACAGTCTCAGGGTGCTAGTGTACAGTCTCAGGGTGCTAGTGTACAGTCTCAGGGTGCTAGTGTACAGTCTTTCGTGTCTTAACATCTGTGGTCTGTATCTCCTCCTTTTGCCAACTGATTATTCCTGCAGGGTCTGATCACTGGCAGGGCGTGGCTCAGGGGTCTGCTCACTGGCAGGGCGTAGCTGTTTATTGCCCGGGATTTGTTTTTGCCATTAAGCTGCTTCAGAGGACTTGCCTCACTCGTTGTAGGTATTTGGCCGTAGCCTCTTTCCTTGTTACCTCTTCGAGGTTGCCATTTGCCTGTGGGATTCCCAGGTACTTGTAACTGTCCTCAATGTCTGCTCTGGCCCCCTCTGTGTGGACCACCTTCCCTCTGTGAGGACCACCTTCCCTCTGTGTGGACCACCTTCCCTCTGTGAGGACAACCTTCCCTCTGTGTGGACCACCTTCCCTCTGTGTGGACCACCTTCCCTCTGTGAGGACAACCTTCCCTCTGTGTGGACCACCTTCCCTCTGTGTGGACCACCTTCCCTCTGTGTGGACCACCTTCCCTCTGTGTGGACCACCTTCCCTCTGTGTGGACCACCTTCCCTCTGTGTGGACCACCTTCCCTCTGTGTGGACCACCTTCCCTCTGTGTGGACCACACTTCTTTAGTCCATTGTGACATTCCGATATCTGAGCTGTAGATCCTGGTGGTGTGGATCATGGAGTCAATGTCCCGCTCGCTCTTAGCATCCACCTTGATGTCATCCATGTAGAGGAAGTGACTGATGGTAGCTCCGTTCCTGAGTCGGTATCCGTAGCCCTATATATATGTGTATATATATATATATATATATATATATATGTATATATATATATATACATATATATACATATATATATATATATATATATATACATATATACATATATATGTGTGCAGAGGAGCTGATGGTGTTTGGAGCTGTGGAATTGCGCTGGGTGAGTCCTCTGGAGAACTGACCGACTGAATGTTTCAGACTGAATTGTTTGGATTTGGAACGATCAGAATCTGAGGAAATGGCTCATGGTTGGTTTGAATGAACGCGCTGTACTGAGTGTCTCTCTGTCGAGAGAGCAGAGACAACAAGAGATGCTGGGATTGGCCTGTGCATATATAGGCCTTCTGGGTAATAAGAGGCGTGGTTAAAGAGTGGAGGTGTGGTTGCTGGGGAAGTAAGAGGTTGAGGCGTGGTCCTGCTCCCGAACCCAAGTTAGCGATTACATCTCCAACTACATTAACCCTAACATCTGGGGGGGGGGGCTGGATGCGGCCGCATATTTGACACCCCTGGACTTTATAGATCTGACTAGTCTGATAGTAGTTGTAAAGGAAATATGCCTGTCCCAGAGGTCGAACGGTAAATAAATAGGACATAGGTCTGATTGCCTTTTATGCTCTGCAAAATTTCACTAATAAAAGGGTAACCATCCATCCATCCATCCATTTTCTACCGCTTGTTCCCTTTCGGGGTCGCGGGTGACTGGAGCCTATCCCAGTGACTTCGGGCCTTAGGCGGGGTACACCCTTAAAGTAATTTTCTTCCCCCCATTGTAATGTTTGTGCATTCCTGTAGGTGGCGCTAGATTACCAATCATAATGGTTGACAAATTGTAATCAGTGTAAGAAGTTGTACAAATGATTCAGATTTCAACCCGATCAGATGAAGCGTATTCGCGCAAGACTGATTTGTGAGCATTAATTGCGCTCCTGCTGGCCAATAGTGAAAATACACGATATTAGAAATTCACTATTTTTCATGGCGTCTTGAGAATATAATCCCGAAGTTTCAGACAAATCAGACAATATTAACTTTTTGCAAAATAGGTAGAGCGAGCTATAGAGTAATTTGGTTATGCGTATGAGTTATTTATAATCATGGCATAAAAATGCATTAGTGAGTGAAATGAGCTCAGTAGCTCTATGTATGTGGCCATGACATGTCATCAAAAAACAGTAAATGAAGGCATTTTTCAACGGCGTACCACGCAGAGACTGTGAGGAACATTAAAAAAAATCGGCTGATTATTCAGCCAATTTTTCAATGTCTCTAGATGCGGAAAGTGTTCTTTTGAGCTCAATCGCACAAAAAACCTAGGACAAGTACTTTAAAATAAATAAATAAATAAAATCAAAGATCCATCATGACTTCCTGTGCGTCATACAGCGATGCTGCCCGTTTTGTGTTTTAGTCGTCACAGGGACCTCTAACCATAGGCCAAATATGACGCGTCTCATTTAAAAGCTTTTTATTTTACTATAGGCAGTGCTGTCTAGCTGGCTCGCAACAGAGGGTTCTGTGAGCTTCATTTTATTACATTTCATGCCGGGCCGATCGCGTCTATACCTCATGTGGGACTTTTCATCGATGTCCAGGGGGTCAAAAATGCGGAAGTTGTGGAATAATAATAATAAGGAACCGGTGAATAACAATCCCATTTCCATTTTATGGCTCGAGGCAATAATAGTAAATATAGCAATGATCGTCCCTCTCCACGCTGCCAGCGCAATGCTGCCACAATGCAAGGAGAGGGGGCGCTAACCTGCTTCCTATTTTTGATACACCTACTGCTGAATCTGTGGCGGTATCGCCTTCTCCCCTTTGCTTTACTATGCGTTATTGGCCCTATATACAATATTAATGTTCAAATTTAGCATTATATGTTTACATGAACGGAACGTAAATGAGTTGGGAACGCATTAATGAGCAACTCAGCACAAACGAGCGCTTTGGCACGGGCTTCGTCCATTTACAAAGATAATGTTAGATTTTCCCAGTACTAATTAGTATGCACGGGACATGCATGAGTGGAGCAGTGAGTAAGTGGGTTTTTAGGCGAGCGCTTTCCGCTTGATTTTGTGCGCACTTTTGCAGCCGTGCTTTGCACGGCCTTACAGATCTGATAGGCCTCTCACCAACTTGTGGTGCTCGGCACAATGACAAAACCTAAATAAAATTACAGCATAAAAATCCAACATTTAAGTCCCATTTAGGCCAAAATGTATCAAATTTGTAAATGTTCAAATGAAATCTGAATGTAATTTTTTCCATTTGTCTATTACTATGTCATTCCAGTCCTTGATTGTTGGTGATGTTTGTGTCATTAATTTATTTGTGATGGCCTTTTTTCCTGCTGCCAGAAGTATGTTCCAAATGTATCCATATATGGTGTCCATGGCAGGAGTTATGAGGCCCAAAAAAGGATGGCAATGTCAAAAACAGTCTGCAGAGTATTGTTAATTTCAGAACCAATATTTTTGAGCAACAGGACAGTTCCAAAACACGTGATAGTGGTTGCCTGTCTGGGTCCAGTCCAGGGTTGCACCAGCAGGGTGTGGACATGGTTGTGGTATGGAGCAAAAAGAAGGTTCTGGAGATAAACAATAGAGGAAGTTGTTTTTAGCTCTAAATCCATATCTGCAGCTCCCACAGTTATTTATAATGTTGACATAAAACAGGTGGAATCATACAAACAGTTGAGTGTCATGATCGACAAGCACCTAGTGCTTCTCTAATGGAGAACCACCAGAGAGCAGAACATGCTGGATCACTGTTACACATGTAACCCTGGTTAAAAACCACTGCCTTGATCTCTCTCCCACACTCGCTCTCTCCCGTAACATCATCGCGTCATGCGTCAGTCCCGTAACATCATCGCGTCATGCGTCAGTCCCGTAACATCATCGCGTCATGCGTCAGTCCCGTAACATCATCGCGTCGTGCGTCAGTCCCGTAACATCATCGCGTCATGCGTCAGTCCCGTAACATCATCGCGTCAGTCCCGTAACATCATCGCGTCATGCGTCAGTCCCGTAACATCATAGCGTCATGCGTCAGTCCCGTAACATCATCGCGTCATGCGTCAGTCCCGTAACATCATCGCGTCGTGCGTCAGTCCCGTAACATCATCGCGTCATGCGTCAGTCCCGTAACATCATCGCGTCATGCGTCAGTCCCGTAACATCATCGCGTCAGTCCCGTAACATCATCGCGTCATGCGTCAGTCCCGTAACATCATCGCGTCGTGCGTCAGTCCCGTAACATCATCGCGTCGTGCGTCAGTCCCGTAACATCATCGCGTCATGCGTCAGTCCCGTAACATCATCGCGTCATGCGTCAGTCCCGTAACATCATCGCGTCAGTCCCGTAACATTCGCGTCATGCGTCAGTCCTGTAACATCATCGCGTCGTGCGTCAGTCCCGTAACATCATCGCGTCATGCGTCAGTCCCGTAACATCATCGCGTCAGTCCCGTAACATCATCGCGTCATGCGTCAGTCCCGTAACATCATCGCGTCGTGCGTCAGTCCCGTAACATCATCGCGTCATGCGTCAGTCCCGTAACATCATCGCGTCAGTCCCGTAACATCATCGCGTCATGCGTCAGTCCCATAACATCATCGCGTCATGCGTCAGTCCCGTAACATCATCGCGTCATGCGTCAGTCCCGTAACATCATCACGTCATGCGTCAGTCCCGTAACATCATCGCGTCGTGCGTCAGTCCCGTAACATCATCGCGTCATGCGTCAGTCCCGTAACATCATCGCGTCATGCGTCAGTCCCGTAACATCATCGCGTCATGCGTCAGTCCCGTAACATCATCGCGTCAGTCCCGTAACATCATCGTGTCGTGCGTCAGTCCCGTAACATCATCGCGTCAGTCCCGTAACATCATCGCGTCATGCGTCAGTCCCGTAACATCATCGCGTTGTGCGTCAGTCCCGTAACATCATCGCGTCATGCGTCAGTCCCGTAACATCATCGCGTCGTGAGTCAGTCCCGTAACATCATCGCGTCATGAGTCAGTCCCGTAACATCATCGCGTCATGCGTCAGTCCCGTAACATCATCGCGTCAGTCCCGTAACATCATCGCGTCATGCGTCAGTCCCGTAACATCATCGCGTCGTGCGTCAGTCCCGTAACATCATCGTGTCGTGCGTCAGTCCCGTAACATCATCGCGTCAGTCCCGTAACATCATCGCGTCGTGCGTCAGTCCCGTAACATCATCGCGTCATGCGTCAGTCCCGTAACATCATCGCGTCATGCGTCAGTCCCGTAACATCATCGCGTCGTGCGTCAGTCCCGTAACATCATCGCGTCGTGCGTCAGTCCCGTAACATCATCGCGTCGTGCGTCAGTCCCGTAACATCATCGCGTCGTGCGTCAGTCCCGTAACATCATCGCGTCAGTCCCGTAACATCATCGCGTCATGCGTCAGTCCCATAACATCATCGTGTCGTGCGTCAGTCCCGTAACATCATCGCGTCAGTCCCGTAACATCATCGCGTCATGCGTCAGTCCCGTAACATCATCGCGTTGTGCGTCAGTCCCGTAACATCATCGCGTCATGCGTCAGTCCCGTAACATCATCGCGTCATGAGTCAGTCCCGTAACATCATCGCGTCATGAGTCAGTCCCGTAACATCATCGCGTCATGCGTCAGTCCCGTAACATCATCGCGTCAGTCCCGTAACATCATCGCGTCATGCGTCAGTCCCGTAACATCATCGCGTCAGTCCCGTAAGATCATCGCGTCGTGCGTCAGTCCCGTAACATCATCGCGTCGTGCGTCAGTCCCGTAACATCATCGCGTCATGCGTCAGTCCCGTAACATCATCGCGTCGTGCGTCAGTCCCGTAATATCATCGCGTCGTGCGTCAGTCCCGTAACATCATCGCGTCGTGCGTCAGTCCCGTAACATCATCGCGTCGTGCGTCAGTCCCGTAACATCATCGCGTCAGTCCCGTAACATCATCGCGTCATGCGTCAGTCCCATAACATCATCGTGTCGTGCGTCAGTCCCGTAACATCATCGCGTCAGTCCCGTAACATCATCGCGTCATGCGTCAGTCCCGTAACATCATCGCGTTGTGCGTCAGTCCCGTAACATCATCGCGTCATGCGTCAGTCCCGTAACATCATCGCGTCATGAGTCAGTCCCGTAACATCATCGCGTCATGAGTCAGTCCCGTAACATCATCGCGTCATGCGTCAGTCCCGTAACATCATCGCGTCAGTCCCGTAACATCATCGCGTCATGCGTCAGTCCCGTAACATCATCGCGTCAGTCCCGTAAGATCATCGCGTCGTGCGTCAGTCCCGTAACATCATCGCGTCGTGCGTCAGTCCCGTAACATCATCGCGTCATGCGTCAGTCCCGTAACATCATCGCGTCAGTCCCGTAACATCATCGCGTCATGCGTCAGTCCCGTAACATCATAGCGTCATGCGTCAGTCCCGTAACATCATCGCGTCATGCGTCAGTCCCGTAACATCATCGCGTCGTGCGTCAGTCCCGTAACATCATCGCGTCATGCGTCAGTCCCGTAACATCATCGCGTCATGCGTCAGTCCCGTAACATCATCGCGTCAGTCCCGTAACATCATCGCGTCATGCGTCAGTCCCGTAACATCATCGCGTCGTGCGTCAGTCCCGTAACATCATCGCGTCGTGCGTCAGTCCCGTAACATCATCGCGTCATGCGTCAGTCCCGTAACATCATCGCGTCATGCGTCAGTCCCGTAACATCATCGCGTCAGTCCCGTAACATCATCGCGTCATGCGTCAGTCCTGTAACATCATCGCGTCGTGCGTCAGTCCCGTAACATCATCGCGTCATGCGTCAGTCCCGTAACATCATCGCGTCAGTCCCGTAACATCATCGCGTCATGCGTCAGTCCCGTAACATCATCGCGTCGTGCGTCAGTCCCGTAACATCATCGCGTCATGCGTCAGTCCCGTAACATCATCGCGTCAGTCCCGTAACATCATCGCGTCATGCGTCAGTCCCATAACATCATCGCGTCATGCGTCAGTCCCGTAACATCATCGCGTCATGCGTCAGTCCCGTAACATCATCACGTCATGCGTCAGTCCCGTAACATCATCGCGTCGTGCGTCAGTCCCGTAACATCATCGCGTCATGCGTCAGTCCCGTAACATCATCGCGTCATGCGTCAGTCCCGTAACATCATCGCGTCATGCGTCAGTCCCGTAACATCATCGCGTCAGTCCCGTAACATCATCGTGTCGTGCGTCAGTCCCGTAACATCATCGCGTCAGTCCCGTAACATCATCGCGTCATGCGTCAGTCCCGTAACATCATCGCGTTGTGCGTCAGTCCCGTAACATCATCGCGTCATGCGTCAGTCCCGTAACATCATCGCGTCATGAGTCAGTCCCGTAACATCATCGCGTCATGAGTCAGTCCCGTAACATCATCGCGTCATGCGTCAGTCCCGTAACATCATCGCGTCAGTCCCGTAACATCATCGCGTCATGCGTCAGTCCCGTAACATCATCGCGTCGTGCGTCAGTCCCGTAACATCATCGTGTCGTGCGTCAGTCCCGTAACATCATCGCGTCAGTCCCGTAACATCATCGCGTCGTGCGTCAGTCCCGTAACATCATCGCGTCATGCGTCAGTCCCGTAACATCATCGCGTCATGCGTCAGTCCCGTAACATCATCGCGTCGTGCGTCAGTCCCGTAACATCATCGCGTCGTGCGTCAGTCCCGTAACATCATCGCGTCGTGCGTCAGTCCCGTAACATCATCGCGTCGTGCGTCAGTCCCGTAACATCATCGCGTCAGTCCCGTAACATCATCGCGTCATGCGTCAGTCCCATAACATCATCGTGTCGTGCGTCAGTCCCGTAACATCATCGCGTCAGTCCCGTAACATCATCGCGTCATGCGTCAGTCCCGTAACATCATCGCGTTGTGCGTCAGTCCCGTAACATCATCGCGTCATGCGTCAGTCCCGTAACATCATCGCGTCATGAGTCAGTCCCGTAACATCATCGCGTCATGAGTCAGTCCCGTAACATCATCGCGTCATGCGTCAGTCCCGTAACATCATCGCGTCAGTCCCGTAACATCATCGCGTCATGCGTCAGTCCCGTAACATCATCGCGTCAGTCCCGTAAGATCATCGCGTCGTGCGTCAGTCCCGTAACATCATCGCGTCGTGCGTCAGTCCCGTAACATCATCGATCATCGCGTCGTGCGTCAGTCCCGTAACATCATCGCGTCGTGCGTCAGTCCCGTAACATCATCGCGTCGTGCGTCAGTCCCGTTACATCATCGCGTCGTGCGTCAGTCCCGTAACATCATCGGGTCGTGCGTCAGTCCCGTAACATTATCGCGTCATGCGTCAGTCCCGTAACATCATCGCGTCATGCGTCAGTCCCGTAACATCATCGCGTCGTGCGTCAGTCCCGTAACATCATCGCGTCGTGCGTCAGTCCCGTAACATCATCGCGTCGTGCGTCAGTCCCGTAACATCATCGCGTCGTGCGTCAGTCCCGTAACATCATCGCGTCATGCGTCAGTCCCGTAACATCATCACGTCGTGCGTCAGTCCCGTAACATCATCGCGTCGTGCGTCAGTCCCGTAACATCATCGCGTCGTGCCTCAGTCCCGTAACATCATCGCGTCATGCCTCAGTCCCGTAACATCATCACGTCATGCGTCAGTCCCGTAACATCATCGCGTCGTGCGTCAGTCCCGTAACATCATCGCGTCAGTCCCGTAACATCATCGCGTCATGCGTCAGTCCCGTAACATCATCGCGTCATGCGTCAGTCCCGTAACATCATCGTGTCGTGCGTCAGTCCCGTAACATCATCGCGTCAGTCCCGTAACATCATCGCGTTGTGCGTCAGTCCCGTAACATCATCGTGTCGTGCGTCAGTCCTGTAACATCATCGCGTCAGTCCCGTAACATCATCGCGTCGTGCGTCAGTCCCGTAACATCATCGCGTCGTGCGTCAGTCCCGTAACATCATCGCGTCGTGCGTCAGTCCCGTAACATCATCGCGTCGTGCGTCAGTCCCGTAACATCATCGCGTCATGCGTCAGTCCCGTTACATCATCGCGTCGTGCGTCAGTCCCGTAACATCATCGCGTCGTGCGTCAGTCCCGTAACATCATCGCGTCGTGCGTCAGTCCCGTAACATCATCGCGTCGTGCATCAGTCCCGTAACATCATCGCGTCGTGCGTCAGTCCCGTAACATCATCGCGTCGTGCGTCAGTCCCGTAACATCATCGTGTCGTGCGTTAGTCCCGTAACATCATCGTGTCGTGCGTCAGTCCCGTAACATCATCGCGTCGTGCGTCAGTCCCGTAACATCATCGCGTCATGCGTCAGTCCCGTAACATCATCGCGTCATGCGTCAGTCCCGTAACATCATCACGTCATGCGTCAGTCCCGTGACATCATCACGTCATGCGTCAGTCCCGTAACATCATCGCGTCATGCCTCAGTCCCGTAACATCATCGCGTCATGCGTCAGTCCCGTAACATCATCGCGTCATGCGTCAGTCCCGTAACATCATCGCGTCGTGCGTCAGTCCCGTAACATCATCGCGTCGTGCGTCAGTCCCGTAACATCATCGCGTCATGCGTCAGTCCCGTAACATCATCGCGTCATGCGTCAGTCCCGTAACATCATCGCGTCAGTCCCGTAACATCATCTCGTCGTGCGTCAGTCCCGTAACATCATCGCGTCGTGCCTCAGTCCCGTAACATCATCGCGTCAGTCCCGTAACATCATCGCGTTGTGCGTCAGTCCCGTAACATCATCGCGTCATGCGTCAGTCCCTTAACATCATCGTTTCGTGCGTCAGTCCTGTAACATCATCGCGTCGTGCGTCAGTCCCGTAACATCATCGCGTCAGTCCCGTAACATCATCGCGTCATGCGTCAGTCCCGTAACATCATCGCGTCATGCGTCAGTCCCGTAACATCATCGTGTCGTGCGTCAGTCCCGTAACATCATCGCGTCAGTCCCGTAACATCATCGCGTCATGCGTCAGTCCCGTAACATTATCGTGTCGTGCGTCAGTCCCGTAACATCATCGCGTCAGTCCCGTAACATCATCGCGTCGTGCGTCAGTCCCGTAACATCATCGCGTCGTGCGACAGTCCCGTAACATCATCGCGTCGTGCGTCAGTCCCGTAACATCATCGCGTCGTGCGTCAGTCCCGTAACATCATCGTGTCGTGCGTTAGTCCCGTAACATCATCGTGTCGTGCGTCAGTCCCGTAACATCATCGCGTCGTGCGTCAGTCCCGTAACATCATCGCGTCATGCGTCAGTCCCGTAACATCATCACGTCATGCGTCAGTCCCGTGACATCATCACGTCATGCGTCAGTCCCGTAACATCATCGCGTCGTGCCTCAGTCCCGTAACATCATCGCGTCATGCGTCAGTCCCGTAACATCATCGCGTCATGCGTCAGTCCCGTAACATCATCGCGTCGTGCGTCAGTCCCGTAACATCATCGCGTCGTGCGTCAGTCCCGTAACATCATCGCGTCATGCGTCAGTCCCGTAACATCATCGCGTCATGCGTCAGTCCCGTAACATCATCGCGTCATGCGTCAGTCCCGTAACATCATCGCGTCAGTCCCGTAACATCATCTCGTCGTGCGTCAGTCCCGTAACATCATCGCGTCGTGCGTCAGTCCCGTAACATCATCGCGTCGTGCGTCAGTCCCGTAACATCATCACGTCATGCGTCAGTCCCGTAACATCATCGCGTCATGCGTCAGTCCCGTAACATCATCGCGTCATGCGTCAGTCCCGTAACATCATCGCGTCAGTCCCGTAACATCATCTCGTCGTGCGTCAGTCCCGTAACATCATCGCGTCGTGCCTCAGTCCCGTAACATCATCGCGTCAGTCCCGTAACATCATCGCGTTGTGCGTCAGTCCCGTAACATCATCGCGTCATGCGTCAGTCCCTTAACATCATCGTTTCGTGCGTCAGTCCTGTAACATCATCGCGTCGTGCGTCAGTCCCGTAACATCATCGCGTCAGTCCCGTAACATCATCGCGTCATGCGTCAGTCCCGTAACATCATCGCGTCATGCGTCAGTCCCGTAACATCATCGCGTCATGCGTCAGTCCCGTAACATCATCGTGTCGTGCGTCAGTCCCGTAACATCATCGCGTCAGTCCCGTAACATCATCGCGTCGTGCGTCAGTCCCGTAACATCATCGCGTCGTGCGACAGTCCCGTAACATCATCGCGTCGTGCGTCAGTCCCGTAACATCATCGCGTCGTGCGTCAGTCCCGTAACATTATCGCGTCATGCGTCAGTCCCGTTACATCATCGCGTCGTGCGTCAGTCCCGTAACATCATCGTGTCGTGCGTCAGTCCCGTAACATCATCGCGTCATGCGTCAGTCCCGTAACATCATCGCGTCGTGCGTCAGTCCCGTAACATCATCGCGTCATGCGTCAGTAACATCATCGCGTCATGCGTCAGTCCCGTAACATCATCGCGTCGTGCGTCAGTCCCGTAACATCATCGCGTCATGCCTCAGTCCCGTAACATCATCGCGTCATGCCTCAGTCCCGTAACATCATCACGTCATGCGTCAGTCCCGTAACATCATCGCGTCGTGCGTCAGTCCCGTAACATCATCGCGTCAGTCCCGTAACATCATCGCGTCATGCGTCAGTCCCGTAACATCATCGCGTCATGCGTCAGTCCCGTAACATCATCGCGTCATGCGTCAGTCCCGTAACATCATCGTGTCGTGCGTCAGTCCCGTAACATCATCGCGTCAGTCCCGTAACATCATCGCGTCGTGCGTCAGTCCCGTAACATCATCGTGTCGTGCGTCAGTCCTGTAACATCATCGCGTCAGTCCCGTAACATCATCGCGTCGTGCGTCAGTCCCGTAACATCATCGCGTCGTGCGTCAGTCCCGTAACATCATCGCGTCGTGCCTCAGTCCCGTAACATCATCGCGTCTTGCGTCAGTCCCGTAACATCATCGCGTCGTGCGTCAGTCCCGTAACATCATCGCGTCGTGCGTCAGTCCCGTAACATCATCGCGTCATGCGTCAGTCCCGTTACATCATCGCGTCGTGCGTCAGTCCCGTAACATCATCGCGTCGTGCCTCAGTCCCGTAACATCATCGCGTCGTGCGTCAGTCCCGTAACATCATCGCGTCATGCGTCAGTCCCGTAACATCATCGCGTCGTGCGTCAGTCCCGTAACATCATCGCGTCGTGCGTCAGTCCCGTAACATCATCGCGTCATGCGTCAGTCCCGTAACATCATCGCGTCAGTCCCGTAACATCATCGCGTCGTGCGTCAGTCCCGTAACATCATCGCGTCATGCGTCAGTAACATCATCGCGTCGTGCGTCAGTCCCGTAACATCATCGCGTCAGTCCCGTAACATCATCGCGTCATGCGTCAGTCCCGTAACATTATCGTGTCGTGCGTCAGTCCCGTAACATCATCGCGTCAGTCCCGTAACATCATCGCGTCGTGCGTCAGTCCCGTAACATCATCGCGTCGTGCGACAGTCCCGTAACATCATCGCGTCGTGCGTCAGTCCCGTAACATCATCGCGTCGTGCGTCAGTCCCGTAACATCATCGTGTCGTGCGTTAGTCCCGTAACATCATCGTGTCGTGCGTCAGTCCCGTAACATCATCGCGTCGTGCGTCAGTCCCGTAACATCATCGCGTCATGCGTCAGTCCCGTAACATCATCACGTCATGCGTCAGTCCCGTGACATCATCACGTCATGCGTCAGTCCCGTAACATCATCGCGTCGTGCCTCAGTCCCGTAACATCATCGCGTCATGCGTCAGTCCCGTAACATCATCGCGTCATGCGTCAGTCCCGTAACATCATCGCGTCGTGCGTCAGTCCCGTAACATCATCGCGTCGTGCGTCAGTCCCGTAACATCATCGCGTCATGCGTCAGTCCCGTAACATCATCGCGTCATGCGTCAGTCCCGTAACATCATCGCGTCAGTCCCGTAACATCATCTCGTCGTGCGTCAGTCCCGTAACATCATCGCGTCGTGCCTCAGTCCCGTAACATCATCGCGTCAGTCCCGTAACATCATCGCGTTGTGCGTCAGTCCCGTAACATCATCGCGTCATGCGTCAGTCCCTTAACATCATCGTTTCGTGCGTCAGTCCTGTAACATCATCGCGTCGTGCGTCAGTCCCGTAACATCATCGCGTCAGTCCCGTAACATCATCGCGTCATGCGTCAGTCCCGTAACATCATCGCGTCATGCGTCAGTCCCGTAACATCATCGTGTCGTGCGTCAGTCCCGTAACATCATCGCGTCAGTCCCGTAACATCATCGCGTCATGCGTCAGTCCCGTAACATCATCGTGTCGTGCGTCAGTCCCGTAACATCATCGCGTCAGTCCCGTAACATCATCGCGTCGTGCGTCAGTCCCGTAACATCATCGCGTCGTGCGACAGTCCCGTAACATCATCGCGTCGTGCGTCAGTCCCGTAACATCATCGCGTCGTGCGTCAGTCCCGTAACATTATCGCGTCATGCGTCAGTCCCGTTACATCATCGCGTCGTGCGTCAGTCCCGTAACATCATCGTGTCGTGCGTCAGTCCCGTAACATCATCGCGTCATGCGTCAGTCCCGTAACATCATCGCGTCGTGCGTCAGTCCCGTAACATCATCGCGTCATGCGTCAGTAACATCATCGCGTCATGCGTCAGTCCCGTAACATCATCGCGTCGTGCGTCAGTCCCGTAACATCATCGCGTCATGCCTCAGTCCCGTAACATCATCGCGTCATGCCTCAGTCCCGTAACATCATCACGTCATGCGTCAGTCCCGTAACATCATCGCGTCGTGCGTCAGTCCCGTAACATCATCGCGTCAGTCCCGTAACATCATCGCGTCATGCGTCAGTCCCGTAACATCATCGCGTCATGCGTCAGTCCCGTAACATCATCGCGTCATGCGTCAGTCCCGTAACATCATCGTGTCGTGCGTCAGTCCCGTAACATCATCGCGTCAGTCCCGTAACATCATCGCGTCGTGCGTCAGTCCCGTAACATCATCGTGTCGTGCGTCAGTCCTGTAACATCATCGCGTCAGTCCCGTAACATCATCGCGTCGTGCGTCAGTCCCGTAACATCATCGCGTCGTGCGTCAGTCCCGTAACATCATCGCGTCGTGCCTCAGTCCCGTAACATCATCGCGTCTTGCGTCAGTCCCGTAACATCATCGCGTCGTGCGTCAGTCCCGTAACATCATCGCGTCGTGCGTCAGTCCCGTAACATCATCGCGTCATGCGTCAGTCCCGTTACATCATCGCGTCGTGCGTCAGTCCCGTAACATCATCGCGTCGTGCCTCAGTCCCGTAACATCATCGCGTCGTGCGTCAGTCCCGTAACATCATCGCGTCATGCGTCAGTCCCGTAACATCATCGCGTCGTGCGTCAGTCCCGTAACATCATCGCGTCGTGCGTCAGTCCCGTAACATCATCGCGTCATGCGTCAGTCCCGTAACATCATCGCGTCAGTCCCGTAACATCATCGCGTCGTGCGTCAGTCCCGTAACATCATCGCGTCATGCGTCAGTAACATCATCGCGTCGTGCGACAGTCCCGTAACATCATCGCGTCGTGCGTCAGTCCCGTAACATCATCGCGTCGTGCGTCAGTCCCGTAACATTATCGCGTCATGCGTCAGTCCCGTTACATCATCGCGTCGTGCGTCAGTCCCGTTACATCATCGCGTCATGCGTCAGTCCCGTAACATTATCGCGTCATGCGTCAGTCCCGTTACATCATCGCGTCGTGCCTCAGTCCCGTAACATCATCGTGTCGTGCGTCAGTCCCGTAACATCATCGCGTCATGCGTCAGTCCCGTAACATCATCGCGTCGTGCGTCAGTCCCGTAACATCATCGCGTCATGCGTCAGTAACATCATCGCGTCATGCGTCAGTCCCGTAACATCATCGCGTCGTGCGTCAGTCCCGTAACATCATCGCGTCATGCCTCAGTCCCGTAACATCATCGCGTCATGCCTCAGTCCCGTAACATCATCACGTCATGCGTCAGTCCCGTAACATCATCGCGTCGTGCGTCAGTCCCGTAACATCATCGCGTCAGTCCCGTAACATCATCGCGTCATGCGTCAGTCCCGTAACATCATCGCGTCATGCCTCAGTCCCGTAACATCATCGCGTCAGTCCCGTAAGATCATCGCGTCGTGCGTCAGTCCCGTAACATCATCGCGTCGTGCGTCAGTCCCGTAACATCATCGATCATCGCGTCGTGCGTCAGTCCCGTAACATCATCGCGTCGTGCGTCAGTCCCGTAACATCATCGCGTCGTGCGTCAGTCCCGTTACATCATCGCGTCGTGCGTCAGTCCCGTAACATCATCGGGTCGTGCGTCAGTCCCGTAACATTATCGCGTCATGCGTCAGTCCCGTAACATCATCGCGTCATGCGTCAGTCCCGTAACATCATCGCGTCGTGCGTCAGTCCCGTAACATCATCGCGTCGTGCGTCAGTCCCGTAACATCATCGCGTCGTGCGTCAGTCCCGTAACATCATCGCGTCATGCGTCAGTCCCGTAACATCATCACGTCGTGCGTCAGTCCCGTAACATCATCGCGTCGTGCGTCAGTCCCGTAACATCATCGCGTCGTGCCTCTGTCCCGTAACATCATCGCGTCATGCCTCAGTCCCGTAACATCATCACGTCATGCGTCAGTCCCGTAACATCATCGCGTCGTGCGTCAGTCCCGTAACATCATCGCGTCAGTCCCGTAACATCATCGCGTCATGCGTCAGTCCCGTAACATCATCGCGTCATGCGTCAGTCCCGTAACATCATCGTGTCGTGCGTCAGTCCCGTAACATCATCGCGTCAGTCCCGTAACATCATCGCGTTGTGCGTCAGTCCCGTAACATCATCGTGTCGTGCGTCAGTCCTGTAACATCATCGCGTCAGTCCCGTAACATCATCGCGTCGTGCGTCAGTCCCGTAACATCATCGCGTCGTGCGTCAGTCCCGTAACATCATCGCGTCGTGCGTCAGTCCCGTAACATCATCGCGTCGTGCGTCAGTCCCGTAACATCATCGCGTCATGCGTCAGTCCCGTTACATCATCGCGTCGTGCGTCAGTCCCGTAACATCATCGTGTCGTGCGTCAGTCCCGTAACATCATCGCGTCGTGCGTCAGTCCCGTAACATCATCGCGTCGTGCATCAGTCCCGTAACATCATCGCGTCGTGCGTCAGTCCCGTAACATCATCGCGTCGTGCGTCAGTCCCGTAACATCATCGTGTCGTGCGTTAGTCCCGTAACATCATCGTGTCGTGCGTCAGTCCCGTAACATCATCGCGTCGTGCGTCAGTCCCGTAACATCATCGCGTCATGCGTCAGTCCCGTAACATCATCGCGTCATGCGTCAGTCCCGTAACATCATCACGTCATGCGTCAGTCCCGTGACATCATCACGTCATGCGTCAGTCCCGTAACATCATCGCGTCGTGCCTCAGTCCCGTAACATCATCGCGTCATGCGTCAGTCCCGTAACATCATCGCGTCATGCGTCAGTCCCGTAACATCATCGCGTCATGCGTCAGTCCCGTAACATCATCGCGTCAGTCCCGTAACATCATCTCGTCGTGCGTCAGTCCCGTAACATCATCGCGTCGTGCCTCAGTCCCGTAACATCATCGCGTCAGTCCCGTAACATCATCGCGTTGTGCGTCAGTCCCGTAACATCATCGCGTCATGCGTCAGTCCCTTAACATCATCGTTTCGTGCGTCAGTCCTGTAACATCATCGCGTCGTGCGTCAGTCCCGTAACATCATCGCGTCAGTCCCGTAACATCATCGCGTCATGCGTCAGTCCCGTAACATCATCGCGTCATGCGTCAGTCCCGTAACATCATCGCGTCATGCGTCAGTCCCGTAACATCATCGTGTCGTGCGTCAGTCCCGTAACATCATCGCGTCAGTCCCGTAACATCATCGCGTCGTGCGTCAGTCCCGTAACATCATCGCGTCGTGCGACAGTCCCGTAACATCATCGCGTCGTGCGTCAGTCCCGTAACATCATCGCGTCGTGCGTCAGTCCCGTAACATTATCGCGTCATGCGTCAGTCCCGTTACATCATCGCGTCGTGCGTCAGTCCCGTAACATCATCGTGTCGTGCGTCAGTCCCGTAACATCATCGCGTCATGCGTCAGTCCCGTAACATCATCGCGTCGTGCGTCAGTCCCGTAACATCATCGCGTCATGCGTCAGTAACATCATCGCGTCATGCGTCAGTCCCGTAACATCATCGCGTCGTGCGTCAGTCCCGTAACATCATCGCGTCATGCCTCAGTCCCGTAACATCATCGCGTCATGCCTCAGTCCCGTAACATCATCACGTCATGCGTCAGTCCCGTAACATCATCGCGTCGTGCGTCAGTCCCGTAACATCATCGCGTCAGTCCCGTAACATCATCGCGTCATGCGTCAGTCCCGTAACATCATCGCGTCATGCGTCAGTCCCGTAACATCATCGCGTCATGCGTCAGTCCCGTAACATCATCGTGTCGTGCGTCAGTCCCGTAACATCATCGCGTCAGTCCCGTAACATCATCGCGTCGTGCGTCAGTCCCGTAACATCATCGTGTCGTGCGTCAGTCCTGTAACATCATCGCGTCAGTCCCGTAACATCATCGCGTCGTGCGTCAGTCCCGTAACATCATCGCGTCGTGCGTCAGTCCCGTAACATCATCGCGTCGTGCCTCAGTCCCGTAACATCATCGCGTCTTGCGTCAGTCCCGTAACATCATCGCGTCGTGCGTCAGTCCCGTAACATCATCGCGTCGTGCGTCAGTCCCGTAACATCATCGCGTCATGCGTCAGTCCCGTTACATCATCGCGTCGTGCGTCAGTCCCGTAACATCATCGCGTCGTGCCTCAGTCCCGTAACATCATCGCGTCGTGCGTCAGTCCCGTAACATCATCGCGTCATGCGTCAGTCCCGTAACATCATCGCGTCGTGCGTCAGTCCCGTAACATCATCGCGTCGTGCGTCAGTCCCGTAACATCATCGCGTCATGCGTCAGTCCCGTAACATCATCGCGTCAGTCCCGTAACATCATCGCGTCGTGCGTCAGTCCCGTAACATCATCGCGTCATGCGTCAGTAACATCATCGCGTCGTGCGTCAGTCCCGTAACATCATCGCGTCAGTCCCGTAACATCATCGCGTCATGCGTCAGTCCCGTAACATTATCGTGTCGTGCGTCAGTCCCGTAACATCATCGTGTCAGTCCCGTAACATCATCGCGTCGTGCGTCAGTCCCGTAACATCATCGCGTCGTGCGACAGTCCCGTAACATCATCGCGTCGTGCGTCAGTCCCGTAACATCATCGCGTCGTGCGTCAGTCCCGTAACATCATCGTGTCGTGCGTTAGTCCCGTAACATCATCGTGTCGTGCGTCAGTCCCGTAACATCATCGCGTCGTGCGTCAGTCCCGTAACATCATCGCGTCATGCGTCAGTCCCGTAACATCATCACGTCATGCGTCAGTCCCGTGACATCATCACGTCATGCGTCAGTCCCGTAACATCATCGCGTCGTGCCTCAGTCCCGTAACATCATCGCGTCATGCGTCAGTCCCGTAACATCATCGCGTCATGCGTCAGTCCCGTAACATCATCGCGTCGTGCGTCAGTCCCGTAACATCATCGCGTCGTGCGTCAGTCCCGTAACATCATCGCGTCATGCGTCAGTCCCGTAACATCATCGCGTCATGCGTCAGTCCCGTAACATCATCGCGTCAGTCCCGTAACATCATCTCGTCGTGCGTCAGTCCCGTAACATCATCGCGTCGTGCCTCAGTCCCGTAACATCATCGCGTCAGTCCCGTAACATCATCGCGTTGTGCGTCAGTCCCGTAACATCATCGCGTCATGCGTCAGTCCCTTAACATCATCGTTTCGTGCGTCAGTCCTGTAACATCATCGCGTCGTGCGTCAGTCCCGTAACATCATCGCGTCAGTCCCGTAACATCATCGCGTCATGCGTCAGTCCCGTAA
This sequence comes from Eucyclogobius newberryi, assembly GCF_026437365.1. Classification (NCBI taxonomy): domain Eukaryota; kingdom Metazoa; phylum Chordata; class Actinopteri; order Gobiiformes; family Gobiidae; genus Eucyclogobius; species Eucyclogobius newberryi. The sequence goes on along the minus strand of NW_027315857.1, from coordinate 377,633 downwards.
CATCATCGCGTCATGCGTCAGTCCCGTAACATCATCGTGTCGTGCGTCAGTCCCGTAACATCATCGCGTCAGTCCCGTAACATCATCGCGTCATGCGTCAGTCCCGTAACATCATCGTGTCGTGCGTCAGTCCCGTAACATCATCGCGTCAGTCCCGTAACATCATCGCGTCGTGCGTCAGTCCCGTAACATCATCGCGTCGTGCGACAGTCCCGTAACATCATCGCGTCGTGCGTCAGTCCCGTAACATCATCGCGTCGTGCGTCAGTCCCGTAACATTATCGCGTCATGCGTCAGTCCCGTTACATCATCGCGTCGTGCGTCAGTCCCGTAACATCATCGTGTCGTGCGTCAGTCCCGTAACATCATCGCGTCATGCGTCAGTCCCGTAACATCATCGCGTCGTGCGTCAGTCCCGTAACATCATCGCGTCATGCGTCAGTAACATCATCGCGTCATGCGTCAGTCCCGTAACATCATCGCGTCGTGCGTCAGTCCCGTAACATCATCGCGTCATGCCTCAGTCCCGTAACATCATCGCGTCATGCCTCAGTCCCGTAACATCATCACGTCATGCGTCAGTCCCGTAACATCATCGCGTCGTGCGTCAGTCCCGTAACATCATCGCGTCAGTCCCGTAACATCATCGCGTCATGCGTCAGTCCCGTAACATCATCGCGTCATGCGTCAGTCCCGTAACATCATCGCGTCATGCGTCAGTCCCGTAACATCATCGTGTCGTGCGTCAGTCCCGTAACATCATCGCGTCAGTCCCGTAACATCATCGCGTCGTGCGTCAGTCCCGTAACATCATCGTGTCGTGCGTCAGTCCTGTAACATCATCGCGTCAGTCCCGTAACATCATCGCGTCGTGCGTCAGTCCCGTAACATCATCGCGTCGTGCGTCAGTCCCGTAACATCATCGCGTCGTGCCTCAGTCCCGTAACATCATCGCGTCTTGCGTCAGTCCCGTAACATCATCGCGTCGTGCGTCAGTCCCGTAACATCATCGCGTCGTGCGTCAGTCCCGTAACATCATCGCGTCATGCGTCAGTCCCGTTACATCATCGCGTCGTGCGTCAGTCCCGTAACATCATCGCGTCGTGCCTCAGTCCCGTAACATCATCGCGTCGTGCGTCAGTCCCGTAACATCATCGCGTCATGCGTCAGTCCCGTAACATCATCGCGTCGTGCGTCAGTCCCGTAACATCATCGCGTCGTGCGTCAGTCCCGTAACATCATCGCGTCATGCGTCAGTCCCGTAACATCATCGCGTCAGTCCCGTAACATCATCGCGTCGTGCGTCAGTCCCGTAACATCATCGCGTCATGCGTCAGTAACATCATCGCGTCGTGCGACAGTCCCGTAACATCATCGCGTCGTGCGTCAGTCCCGTAACATCATCGCGTCGTGCGTCAGTCCCGTAACATTATCGCGTCATGCGTCAGTCCCGTTACATCATCGCGTCGTGCGTCAGTCCCGTTACATCATCGCGTCATGCGTCAGTCCCGTAACATTATCGCGTCATGCGTCAGTCCCGTTACATCATCGCGTCGTGCCTCAGTCCCGTAACATCATCGTGTCGTGCGTCAGTCCCGTAACATCATCGCGTCATGCGTCAGTCCCGTAACATCATCGCGTCGTGCGTCAGTCCCGTAACATCATCGCGTCATGCGTCAGTAACATCATCGCGTCATGCGTCAGTCCCGTAACATCATCGCGTCGTGCGTCAGTCCCGTAACATCATCGCGTCATGCCTCAGTCCCGTAACATCATCGCGTCATGCCTCAGTCCCGTAACATCATCACGTCATGCGTCAGTCCCGTAACATCATCGCGTCGTGCGTCAGTCCCGTAACATCATCGCGTCAGTCCCGTAACATCATCGCGTCATGCGTCAGTCCCGTAACATCATCGCGTCATGCCTCAGTCCCGTAACATCATCGCGTCAGTCCCGTAAGATCATCGCGTCGTGCGTCAGTCCCGTAACATCATCGCGTCGTGCGTCAGTCCCGTAACATCATCGATCATCGCGTCGTGCGTCAGTCCCGTAACATCATCGCGTCGTGCGTCAGTCCCGTAACATCATCGCGTCGTGCGTCAGTCCCGTTACATCATCGCGTCGTGCGTCAGTCCCGTAACATCATCGGGTCGTGCGTCAGTCCCGTAACATTATCGCGTCATGCGTCAGTCCCGTAACATCATCGCGTCATGCGTCAGTCCCGTAACATCATCGCGTCGTGCGTCAGTCCCGTAACATCATCGCGTCGTGCGTCAGTCCCGTAACATCATCGCGTCGTGCGTCAGTCCCGTAACATCATCGCGTCATGCGTCAGTCCCGTAACATCATCACGTCGTGCGTCAGTCCCGTAACATCATCGCGTCGTGCGTCAGTCCCGTAACATCATCGCGTCGTGCCTCAGTCCCGTAACATCATCGCGTCATGCCTCAGTCCCGTAACATCATCACGTCATGCGTCAGTCCCGTAACATCATCGCGTCGTGCGTCAGTCCCGTAACATCATCGCGTCAGTCCCGTAACATCATCGCGTCATGCGTCAGTCCCGTAACATCATCGCGTCATGCGTCAGTCCCGTAACATCATCGTGTCGTGCGTCAGTCCCGTAACATCATCGCGTCAGTCCCGTAACATCATCGCGTTGTGCGTCAGTCCCGTAACATCATCGTGTCGTGCGTCAGTCCTGTAACATCATCGCGTCAGTCCCGTAACATCATCGCGTCGTGCGTCAGTCCCGTAACATCATCGCGTCGTGCGTCAGTCCCGTAACATCATCGCGTCGTGCGTCAGTCCCGTAACATCATCGCGTCGTGCGTCAGTCCCGTAACATCATCGCGTCATGCGTCAGTCCCGTTACATCATCGCGTCGTGCGTCAGTCCCGTAACATCATCGTGTCGTGCGTCAGTCCCGTAACATCATCGCGTCGTGCGTCAGTCCCGTAACATCATCGCGTCGTGCATCAGTCCCGTAACATCATCGCGTCGTGCGTCAGTCCCGTAACATCATCGCGTCGTGCGTCAGTCCCGTAACATCATCGTGTCGTGCGTTAGTCCCGTAACATCATCGTGTCGTGCGTCAGTCCCGTAACATCATCGCGTCGTGCGTCAGTCCCGTAACATCATCGCGTCATGCGTCAGTCCCGTAACATCATCGCGTCATGCGTCAGTCCCGTAACATCATCACGTCATGCGTCAGTCCCGTGACATCATCACGTCATGCGTCAGTCCCGTAACATCATCGCGTCGTGCCTCAGTCCCGTAACATCATCGCGTCATGCGTCAGTCCCGTAACATCATCGCGTCATGCGTCAGTCCCGTAACATCATCGCGTCGTGCGTCAGTCCCGTAACATCATCGCGTCGTGCGTCAGTCCCGTAACATCATCGCGTCATGCGTCAGTCCCGTAACATCATCGCGTCATGCGTCAGTCCCGTAACATCATCGCGTCAGTCCCGTAACATCATCTCGTCGTGCGTCAGTCCCGTAACATCATCGCGTCGTGCCTCAGTCCCGTAACATCATCGCGTCAGTCCCGTAACATCATCGCGTTGTGCGTCAGTCCCGTAACATCATCGCGTCATGCGTCAGTCCCGTAACATCATCGCGTCGTGCGTCAGTCCCGTAACATCATCGCGTCATGCCTCAGTCCCGTAACATCATCGCGTCATGCCTCAGTCCCGTAACATCATCACGTCATGCGTCAGTCCCGTAACATCATCGCGTCGTGCGTCAGTCCCGTAACATCATCGCGTCAGTCCCGTAACATCATCGCGTCATGCGTCAGTCCCGTAACATCATCGCGTCATGCGTCAGTCCCGTAACATCATCGCGTCATGCGTCAGTCCCGTAACATCATCGTGTCGTGCGTCAGTCCCGTAACATCATCGCGTCAGTCCCGTAACATCATCGCGTCGTGCGTCAGTCCCGTAACATCATCGTGTCGTGCGTCAGTCCTGTAACATCATCGCGTCAGTCCCGTAACATCATCGCGTCGTGCGTCAGTCCCGTAACATCATCGCGTCGTGCGTCAGTCCCGTAACATCATCGCGTCGTGCCTCAGTCCCGTAACATCATCGCGTCTTGCGTCAGTCCCGTAACATCATCGCGTCGTGCGTCAGTCCCGTAACATCATCGCGTCGTGCGTCAGTCCCGTAACATCATCGCGTCATGCGTCAGTCCCGTTACATCATCGCGTCGTGCGTCAGTCCCGTAACATCATCGCGTCGTGCCTCAGTCCCGTAACATCATCGCGTCGTGCGTCAGTCCCGTAACATCATCGCGTCATGCGTCAGTCCCGTAACATCATCGCGTCGTGCGTCAGTCCCGTAACATCATCGCGTCGTGCGTCAGTCCCGTAACATCATCGCGTCATGCGTCAGTCCCGTAACATCATCGCGTCAGTCCCGTAACATCATCGCGTCGTGCGTCAGTCCCGTAACATCATCGCGTCATGCGTCAGTAACATCATCGCGTCGTGCGTCAGTCCCGTAACATCATCGCGTCAGTCCCGTAACATCATCGCGTCATGCGTCAGTCCCGTAACATTATCGTGTCGTGCGTCAGTCCCGTAACATCATCGCGTCAGTCCCGTAACATCATCGCGTCGTGCGTCAGTCCCGTAACATCATCGCGTCGTGCGACAGTCCCGTAACATCATCGCGTCGTGCGTCAGTCCCGTAACATCATCGCGTCGTGCGTCAGTCCCGTAACATCATCGTGTCGTGCGTTAGTCCCGTAACATCATCGTGTCGTGCGTCAGTCCCGTAACATCATCGCGTCGTGCGTCAGTCCCGTAACATCATCGCGTCATGCGTCAGTCCCGTAACATCATCACGTCATGCGTCAGTCCCGTGACATCATCACGTCATGCGTCAGTCCCGTAACATCATCGCGTCGTGCCTCAGTCCCGTAACATCATCGCGTCATGCGTCAGTCCCGTAACATCATCGCGTCATGCGTCAGTCCCGTAACATCATCGCGTCGTGCGTCAGTCCCGTAACATCATCGCGTCGTGCGTCAGTCCCGTAACATCATCGCGTCATGCGTCAGTCCCGTAACATCATCGCGTCATGCGTCAGTCCCGTAACATCATCGCGTCAGTCCCGTAACATCATCTCGTCGTGCGTCAGTCCCGTAACATCATCGCGTCGTGCCTCAGTCCCGTAACATCATCGCGTCAGTCCCGTAACATCATCGCGTTGTGCGTCAGTCCCGTAACATCATCGCGTCATGCGTCAGTCCCTTAACATCATCGTTTCGTGCGTCAGTCCTGTAACATCATCGCGTCGTGCGTCAGTCCCGTAACATCATCGCGTCAGTCCCGTAACATCATCGCGTCATGCGTCAGTCCCGTAACATCATCGCGTCATGCGTCAGTCCCGTAACATCATCGTGTCGTGCGTCAGTCCCGTAACATCATCGCGTCAGTCCCGTAACATCATCGCGTCATGCGTCAGTCCCGTAACATCATCGTGTCGTGCGTCAGTCCCGTAACATCATCGCGTCAGTCCCGTAACATCATCGCGTCGTGCGTCAGTCCCGTAACATCATCGCGTCGTGCGACAGTCCCGTAACATCATCGCGTCGTGCGTCAGTCCCGTAACATCATCGCGTCGTGCGTCAGTCCCGTAACATTATCGCGTCATGCGTCAGTCCCGTTACATCATCGCGTCGTGCGTCAGTCCCGTAACATCATCGTGTCGTGCGTCAGTCCCGTAACATCATCGCGTCATGCGTCAGTCCCGTAACATCATCGCGTCGTGCGTCAGTCCCGTAACATCATCGCGTCATGCGTCAGTAACATCATCGCGTCATGCGTCAGTCCCGTAACATCATCGCGTCGTGCGTCAGTCCCGTAACATCATCGCGTCATGCCTCAGTCCCGTAACATCATCGCGTCATGCCTCAGTCCCGTAACATCATCACGTCATGCGTCAGTCCCGTAACATCATCGCGTCGTGCGTCAGTCCCGTAACATCATCGCGTCAGTCCCGTAACATCATCGCGTCATGCGTCAGTCCCGTAACATCATCGCGTCATGCGTCAGTCCCGTAACATCATCACGTCATGCGTCAGTCCCGTAACATCATCGTGTCGTGCGTCAGTCCCGTAACATCATCGCGTCAGTCCCGTAACATCATCGCGTCGTGCGTCAGTCCCGTAACATCATCGTGTCGTGCGTCAGTCCTGTAACATCATCGCGTCAGTCCCGTAACATCATCGCGTCGTGCGTCAGTCCCGTAACATCATCGCGTCGTGCGTCAGTCCCGTAACATCATCGCGTCGTGCCTCAGTCCCGTAACATCATCGCGTCTTGCGTCAGTCCCGTAACATCATCGCGTCGTGCGTCAGTCCCGTAACATCATCGCGTCGTGCGTCAGTCCCGTAACATCATCGCGTCATGCGTCAGTCCCGTTACATCATCGCGTCGTGCGTCAGTCCCGTAACATCATCGCGTCGTGCCTCAGTCCCGTAACATCATCGCGTCGTGCGTCAGTCCCGTAACATCATCGCGTCATGCGTCAGTCCCGTAACATCATCGCGTCGTGCGTCAGTCCCGTAACATCATCGCGTCGTGCGTCAGTCCCGTAACATCATCGCGTCATGCGTCAGTCCCGTAACATCATCGCGTCAGTCCCGTAACATCATCGCGTCGTGCGTCAGTCCCGTAACATCATCGCGTCATGCGTCAGTAACATCATCGCGTCGTGCGACAGTCCCGTAACATCATCGCGTCGTGCGTCAGTCCCGTAACATCATCGCGTCGTGCGTCAGTCCCGTAACATTATCGCGTCATGCGTCAGTCCCGTTACATCATCGCGTCGTGCGTCAGTCCCGTTACATCATCGCGTCATGCGTCAGTCCCGTAACATTATCGCGTCATGCGTCAGTCCCGTTACATCATCGCGTCGTGCCTCAGTCCCGTAACATCATCGTGTCGTGCGTCAGTCCCGTAACATCATCGCGTCATGCGTCAGTCCCGTAACATCATCGCGTCGTGCGTCAGTCCCGTAACATCATCGCGTCATGCGTCAGTAACATCATCGCGTCATGCGTCAGTCCCGTAACATCATCGCGTCGTGCGTCAGTCCCGTAACATCATCGCGTCATGCCTCAGTCCCGTAACATCATCGCGTCATGCCTCAGTCCCGTAACATCATCACGTCATGCGTCAGTCCCGTAACATCATCGCGTCGTGCGTCAGTCCCGTAACATCATCGCGTCAGTCCCGTAACATCATCGCGTCATGCGTCAGTCCCGTAACATCATCGCGTCATGCCTCAGTCCCGTAACATCATCGCGTCAGTCCCGTAAGATCATCGCGTCGTGCGTCAGTCCCGTAACATCATCGCGTCGTGCGTCAGTCCCGTAACATCATCGATCATCGCGTCGTGCGTCAGTCCCGTAACATCATCGCGTCGTGCGTCAGTCCCGTAACATCATCGCGTCGTGCGTCAGTCCCGTTACATCATCGCGTCGTGCGTCAGTCCCGTAACATCATCGGGTCGTGCGTCAGTCCCGTAACATTATCGCGTCATGCGTCAGTCCCGTAACATCATCGCGTCATGCGTCAGTCCCGTAACATCATCGCGTCGTGCGTCAGTCCCGTAACATCATCGCGTCGTGCGTCAGTCCCGTAACATCATCGCGTCGTGCGTCAGTCCCGTAACATCATCGCGTCATGCGTCAGTCCCGTAACATCATCACGTCGTGCGTCAGTCCCGTAACATCATCGCGTCGTGCGTCAGTCCCGTAACATCATCGCGTCGTGCCTCAGTCCCGTAACATCATCGCGTCATGCCTCAGTCCCGTAACATCATCACGTCATGCGTCAGTCCCGTAACATCATCGCGTCGTGCGTCAGTCCCGTAACATCATCGCGTCAGTCCCGTAACATCATCGCGTCATGCGTCAGTCCCGTAACATCATCGCGTCATGCGTCAGTCCCGTAACATCATCGTGTCGTGCGTCAGTCCCGTAACATCATCGCGTCAGTCCCGTAACATCATCGCGTTGTGCGTCAGTCCCGTAACATCATCGTGTCGTGCGTCAGTCCTGTAACATCATCGCGTCAGTCCCGTAACATCATCGCGTCGTGCGTCAGTCCCGTAACATCATCGCGTCGTGCGTCAGTCCCGTAACATCATCGCGTCGTGCGTCAGTCCCGTAACATCATCGCGTCGTGCGTCAGTCCCGTAACATCATCGCGTCATGCGTCAGTCCCGTTACATCATCGCGTCGTGCGTCAGTCCCGTAACATCATCGCGTCGTGCGTCAGTCCCGTAACATCATCGCGTCGTGCGTCAGTCCCGTAACATCATCGCGTCGTGCATCAGTCCCGTAACATCATCGCGTCGTGCGTCAGTCCCGTAACATCATCGCGTCGTGCGTCAGTCCCGTAACATCATCGTGTCGTGCGTTAGTCCCGTAACATCATCGTGTCGTGCGTCAGTCCCGTAACATCATCGCGTCGTGCGTCAGTCCCGTAACATCATCGCGTCATGCGTCAGTCCCGTAACATCATCGCGTCATGCGTCAGTCCCGTAACATCATCACGTCATGCGTCAGTCCCGTGACATCATCACGTCATGCGTCAGTCCCGTAACATCATCGCGTCGTGCCTCAGTCCCGTAACATCATCGCGTCATGCGTCAGTCCCGTAACATCATCGCGTCATGCGTCAGTCCCGTAACATCATCGCGTCGTGCGTCAGTCCCGTAACATCATCGCGTCGTGCGTCAGTCCCGTAACATCATCGCGTCATGCGTCAGTCCCGTAACATCATCGCGTCATGCGTCAGTCCCGTAACATCATCGCGTCAGTCCCGTAACATCATCTCGTCGTGCGTCAGTCCCGTAACATCATCGCGTCGTGCCTCAGTCCCGTAACATCATCGCGTCAGTCCCGTAACATCATCGCGTTGTGCGTCAGTCCCGTAACATCATCGCGTCATGCGTCAGTCCCTTAACATCATCGTTTCGTGCGTCAGTCCTGTAACATCATCGCGTCGTGCGTCAGTCCCGTAACATCATCGCGTCAGTCCCGTAACATCATCGCGTCATGCGTCAGTCCCGTAACATCATCGCGTCATGCGTCAGTCCCGTAACATCATCGTGTCGTGCGTCAGTCCCGTAACATCATCGCGTCAGTCCCGTAACATCATCGCGTCATGCGTCAGTCCCGTAACATTATCGTGTCGTGCGTCAGTCCCGTAACATCATCGCGTCAGTCCCGTAACATCATCGCGTCGTGCGTCAGTCCCGTAACATCATCGCGTCGTGCGACAGTCCCGTAACATCATCGCGTCGTGCGTCAGTCCCGTAACATCATCGCGTCGTGCGTCAGTCCCGTAACATCATCGTGTCGTGCGTTAGTCCCGTAACATCATCGTGTCGTGCGTCAGTCCCGTAACATCATCGCGTCGTGCGTCAGTCCCGTAACATCATCGCGTCATGCGTCAGTCCCGTAACATCATCACGTCATGCGTCAGTCCCGTGACATCATCACGTCATGCGTCAGTCCCGTAACATCATCGCGTCGTGCCTCAGTCCCGTAACATCATCGCGTCATGCGTCAGTCCCGTAACATCATCGCGTCATGCGTCAGTCCCGTAACATCATCGCGTCGTGCGTCAGTCCCGTAACATCATCGCGTCGTGCGTCAGTCCCGTAACATCATCGCGTCATGCGTCAGTCCCGTAACATCATCGCGTCATGCGTCAGTCCCGTAACATCATCGCGTCAGTCCCGTAACATCATCTCGTCGTGCGTCAGTCCCGTAACATCATCGCGTCGTGCCTCAGTCCCGTAACATCATCGCGTCAGTCCCGTAACATCATCGCGTTGTGCGTCAGTCCCGTAACATCATCGCGTCATGCGTCAGTCCCTTAACATCATCGTTTCGTGCGTCAGTCCTGTAACATCATCGCGTCGTGCGTCAGTCCCGTAACATCATCGCGTCAGTCCCGTAACATCATCGCGTCATGCGTCAGTCCCGTAACATCATCGCGTCATGCGTCAGTCCCGTAACATCATCGTGTCGTGCGTCAGTCCCGTAACATCATCGCGTCAGTCCCGTAACATCATCGCGTCATGCGTCAGTCCCGTAACATCATCGTGTCGTGCGTCAGTCCCGTAACATCATCGCGTCAGTCCCGTAACATCATCGCGTCGTGCGTCAGTCCCGTAACATCATCGCGTCGTGCGACAGTCCCGTAACATCATCGCGTCGTGCGTAAGTCCCGTAACATCATCGCGTCGTGCGTCAGTCCCGTAACATTATCGCGTCATGCGTCAGTCCCGTTACATCATCGCGTCGTGCGTCAGTCCCGTAACATCATCGTGTCGTGCGTCAGTCCCGTAACATCATCGCGTCATGCGTCAGTCCCGTAACATCATCGCGTCGTGCGTCAGTCCCGTAACATCATCGCGTCATGCGTCAGTAACATCATCGCGTCATGCGTCAGTCCCGTAACATCATCGCGTCGTGCGTCAGTCCCGTAACATCATCGCGTCATGCCTCAGTCCCGTAACATCATCGCGTCATGCCTCAGTCCCGTAACATCATCACGTCATGCGTCAGTCCCGTAACATCATCGCGTCGTGCGTCAGTCCCGTAACATCATCGCGTCAGTCCCGTAACATCATCGCGTCATGCGTCAGTCCCGTAACATCATCGCGTCATGCGTCAGTCCCGTAACATCATCGCGTCATGCGTCAGTCCCGTAACATCATCGTGTCGTGCGTCAGTCCCGTAACATCATCGCGTCAGTCCCGTAACATCATCGCGTCGTGCGTCAGTCCCGTAACATCATCGTGTCGTGCGTCAGTCCTGTAACATCATCGCGTCAGTCCCGTAACATCATCGCGTCGTGCGTCAGTCCCGTAACATCATCGCGTCGTGCGTCAGTCCCGTAACATCATCGCGTCGTGCCTCAGTCCCGTAACATCATCGCGTCTTGCGTCAGTCCCGTAACATCATCGCGTCGTGCGTCAGTCCCGTAACATCATCGCGTCGTGCGTCAGTCCCGTAACATCATCGCGTCATGCGTCAGTCCCGTTACATCATCGCGTCGTGCGTCAGTCCCGTAACATCATCGCGTCGTGCCTCAGTCCCGTAACATCATCGCGTCGTGCGTCAGTCCCGTAACATCATCGCGTCATGCGTCAGTCCCGTAACATCATCGCGTCGTGCGTCAGTCCCGTAACATCATCGCGTCGTGCGTCAGTCCCGTAACATCATCGCGTCATGCGTCAGTCCCGTAACATCATCGCGTCAGTCCCGTAACATCATCGCGTCGTGCGTCAGTCCCGTAACATCATCGCGTCATGCGTCAGTAACATCATCGCGTCGTGCGTCAGTCCCGTAACATCATCGCGTCAGTCCCGTAACATCATCGCGTCATGCGTCAGTCCCGTAACATTATCGTGTCGTGCGTCAGTCCCGTAACATCATCGCGTCAGTCCCGTAACATCATCGCGTCGTGCGTCAGTCCCGTAACATCATCGCGTCGTGCGTCAGTCCCGTAACATCATCGCGTCGTGCATCAGTCCCGTAACATCATCGCGTCGTGCGTCAGTCCCGTAACATCATCGCGTCGTGCGTCAGTCCCGTAACATCATCGTGTCGTGCGTTAGTCCCGTAACATCATCGTGTCGTGCGTCAGTCCCGTAACATCATCGCGTCGTGCGTCAGTCCCGTAACATCATCGAGTCATGCGTCAGTCCCGTAACATCATCGCGTCATGCGTCAGTCCCGTAACATCATCACGTCATGCGTCAGTCCCGTGACATCATCACGTCATGCGTCAGTCCCGTAACATCATCGCGTCGTGCCTCAGTCCCGTAACATCATCGCGTCATGCGTCAGTCCCGTAACATCATCGCGTCATGCGTCAGTCCCGTAACATCATCGCGTCATGCGTCAGTCCCGTAACATCATCGCGTCAGTCCCGTAACATCATCTCGTCGTGCGTCAGTCCCGTAACATCATCGCGTCATGCGTCAGTCCCGTAACATCATCGCGTCGTGCGTCAGTCCCGTAACATCATCGCGTCGTGCGTCAGTCCCGTAACATCATCGCGTCATGCGTCAGTCCCGTAACATCATCGCGTCATGCGTCAGTCCCGTAACATCATCGCGTCAGTCCCGTAACATCATCTCGTCGTGCGTCAGTCCCGTAACATCATCGCGTCGTGCCTCAGTCCCGTAACATCATCGCGTCAGTCCCGTAACATCATCGCGTTGTGCGTCAGTCCCGTAACATCATCGCGTCATGCGTCAGTCCCTTAACATCATCGTTTCGTGCGTCAGTCCTGTAACATCATCGCGTCGTGCGTCAGTCCCGTAACATCATCGCGTCAGTCCCGTAACATCATCGCGTCATGCGTCAGTCCCGTAACATCATCGCGTCATGCGTCAGTCCCGTAACATCATCGTGTCGTGCGTCAGTCCCGTAACATCATCGCGTCAGTCCCGTAACATCATCGCGTCATGCGTCAGTCCCGTAACATTATCGTGTCGTGCGTCAGTCCCGTAACATCATCGCGTCAGTCCCGTAACATCATCGCGTCGTGCGTCAGTCCCGTAACATCATCGCGTCGTGCGACAGTCCCGTAACATCATCGCGTCGTGCGTCAGTCCCGTAACATCATCGCGTCGTGCGTCAGTCCCGTAACATCATCGTGTCGTGCGTTAGTCCCGTAACATCATCGTGTCGTGCGTCAGTCCCGTAACATCATCGCGTCGTGCGTCAGTCCCGTAACATCATCGCGTCATGCGTCAGTCCCGTAACATCATCACGTCATGCGTCAGTCCCGTGACATCATCACGTCATGCGTCAGTCCCGTAACATCATCGCGTCGTGCCTCAGTCCCGTAACATCATCGCGTCATGCGTCAGTCCCGTAACATCATCGCGTCATGCGTCAGTCCCGTAACATCATCGCGTCGTGCGTCAGTCCCGTAACATCATCGCGTCGTGCGTCAGTCCCGTAACATCATCGCGTCATGCGTCAGTCCCGTAACATCATCGCGTCATGCGTCAGTCCCGTAACATCATCGCGTCAGTCCCGTAACATCATCTCGTCGTGCGTCAGTCCCGTAACATCATCGCGTCGTGCCTCAGTCCCGTAACATCATCGCGTCAGTCCCGTAACATCATCGCGTTGTGCGTCAGTCCCGTAACATCATCGCGTCATGCGTCAGTCCCTTAACATCATCGTTTCGTGCGTCAGTCCTGTAACATCATCGCGTCGTGCGTCAGTCCCGTAACATCATCGCGTCAGTCCCGTAACATCATCGCGTCATGCGTCAGTCCCGTAACATCATCGCGTCATGCGTCAGTCCCGTAACATCATCGTGTCGTGCGTCAGTCCCGTAACATCATCGCGTCAGTCCCGTAACATCATCGCGTCATGCGTCAGTCCCGTAACATCATCGTGTCGTGCGTCAGTCCCGTAACATCATCGCGTCAGTCCCGTAACATCATCGCGTCGTGCGTCAGTCCCGTAACATCATCGCGTCGTGCGACAGTCCCGTAACATCATCGCGTCGTGCGTCAGTCCCGTAACATCATCGCGTCGTGCGTCAGTCCCGTAACATTATCGCGTCATGCGTCAGTCCCGTTACATCATCGCGTCGTGCGTCAGTCCCGTAACATCATCGTGTCGTGCGTCAGTCCCGTAACATCATCGCGTCATGCGTCAGTCCCGTAACATCATCGCGTCGTGCGTCAGTCCCGTAACATCATCGCGTCATGCGTCAGTAACATCATCGCGTCATGCGTCAGTCCCGTAACATCATCGCGTCGTGCCTCAGTCCCGTAACATCATCACGTCATGCGTCAGTCCCGTAACATCATCGCGTCATGCCTCAGTCCCGTAACATCATCGCGTCATGCCTCAGTCCCGTAACATCATCACGTCATGCGTCAGTCCCGTAACATCATCGCGTCGTGCGTCAGTCCCGTAACATCATCGCGTCAGTCCCGTAACATCATCGCGTCATGCGTCAGTCCCGTAACATCATCGCGTCATGCGTCAGTCCCGTAACATCATCGCGTCATGCGTCAGTCCCGTAACATCATCGTGTCGTGCGTCAGTCCCGTAACATCATCGCGTCAGTCCCGTAACATCATCGCGTCGTGCGTCAGTCCCGTAACATCATCGTGTCGTGCGTCAGTCCTGTAACATCATCGCGTCAGTCCCGTAACATCATCGCGTCGTGCGTCAGTCCCGTAACATCATCGCGTCGTGCGTCAGTCCCGTAACATCATCGCGTCGTGCCTCAGTCCCGTAACATCATCGCGTCTTGCGTCAGTCCCGTAACATCATCGCGTCGTGCGTCAGTCCCGTAACATCATCGCGTCGTGCGTCAGTCCCGTAACATCATCGCGTCATGCGTCAGTCCCGTTACATCATCGCGTCGTGCGTCAGTCCCGTAACATCATCGCGTCGTGCCTCAGTCCCGTAACATCATCGCGTCGTGCGTCAGTCCCGTAACATCATCGCGTCATGCGTCAGTCCCGTAACATCATCGCGTCGTGCGTCAGTCCCGTAACATCATCGCGTCGTGCGTCAGTCCCGTAACATCATCGCGTCATGCGTCAGTCCCGTAACATCATCGCGTCAGTCCCGTAACATCATCGCGTCGTGCGTCAGTCCCGTAACATCATCGCGTCATGCGTCAGTAACATCATCGCGTCGTGCGTCAGTCCCGTAACATCATCGCGTCAGTCCCGTAACATCATCGCGTCATGCGTCAGTCCCGTAACATTATCGTGTCGTGCGTCAGTCCCGTAACATCATCGCGTCAGTCCCGTAACATCATCGCGTCGTGCGTCAGTCCCGTAACATCATCGCGTCGTGCGACAGTCCCGTAACATCATCGCGTCGTGCGTCAGTCCCGTAACATCATCGCGTCGTGCGTCAGTCCCGTAACATCATCGTGTCGTGCGTTAGTCCCGTAACATCATCGTGTCGTGCGTCAGTCCCGTAACATCATCGCGTCGTGCGTCAGTCCCGTAACATCATCGCGTCATGCGTCAGTCCCGTAACATCATCACGTCATGCGTCAGTCCCGTGACATCATCACGTCATGCGTCAGTCCCGTAACATCATCGCGTCGTGCCTCAGTCCCGTAACATCATCGCGTCATGCGTCAGTCCCGTAACATCATCGCGTCATGCGTCAGTCCCGTAACATCATCGCGTCGTGCGTCAGTCCCGTAACATCATCGCGTCGTGCGTCAGTCCCGTAACATCATCGCGTCATGCGTCAGTCCCGTAACATCATCGCGTCATGCGTCAGTCCCGTAACATCATCGCGTCAGTCCCGTAACATCATCTCGTCGTGCGTCAGTCCCGTAACATCATCGCGTCGTGCCTCAGTCCCGTAACATCATCGCGTCAGTCCCGTAACATCATCGCGTTGTGCGTCAGTCCCGTAACATCATCGCGTCATGCGTCAGTCCCTTAACATCATCGTTTCGTGCGTCAGTCCTGTAACATCATCGCGTCGTGCGTCAGTCCCGTAACATCATCGCGTCAGTCCCGTAACATCATCGCGTCATGCGTCAGTCCCGTAACATCATCGCGTCATGCGTCAGTCCCGTAACATCATCGTGTCGTGCGTCAGTCCCGTAACATCATCGCGTCAGTCCCGTAACATCATCGCGTCATGCGTCAGTCCCGTAACATCATCGTGTCGTGCGTCAGTCCCGTAACATCATCGCGTCAGTCCCGTAACATCATCGCGTCGTGCGTCAGTCCCGTAACATCATCGCGTCGTGCGACAGTCCCGTAACATCATCGCGTCGTGCGTCAGTCCCGTAACATCATCGCGTCGTGCGTCAGTCCCGTAACATTATCGCGTCATGCGTCAGTCCCGTTACATCATCGCGTCGTGCGTCAGTCCCGTAACATCATCGTGTCGTGCGTCAGTCCCGTAACATCATCGCGTCATGCGTCAGTCCCGTAACATCATCGCGTCGTGCGTCAGTCCCGTAACATCATCGCGTCATGCGTCAGTAACATCATCGCGTCATGCGTCAGTCCCGTAACATCATCGCGTCGTGCGTCAGTCCCGTAACATCATCGCGTCATGCCTCAGTCCCGTAACATCATCGCGTCATGCCTCAGTCCCGTAACATCATCACGTCATGCGTCAGTCCCGTAACATCATCGCGTCGTGCGTCAGTCCCGTAACATCATCGCGTCAGTCCCGTAACATCATCGCGTCATGCGTCAGTCCCGTAACATCATCGCGTCATGCGTCAGTCCCGTAACATCATCGCGTCATGCGTCAGTCCCGTAACATCATCGTGTCGTGCGTCAGTCCCGTAACATCATCGCGTCAGTCCCGTAACATCATCGCGTCGTGCGTCAGTCCCGTAACATCATCGTGTCGTGCGTCAGTCCTGTAACATCATCGCGTCAGTCCCGTAACATCATCGCGTCGTGCGTCAGTCCCGTAACATCATCGCGTCGTGCGTCAGTCCCGTAACATCATCGCGTCGTGCCTCAGTCCCGTAACATCATCGCGTCTTGCGTCAGTCCCGTAACATCATCGCGTCGTGCGTCAGTCCCGTAACATCATCGCGTCGTGCGTCAGTCCCGTAACATCATCGCGTCATGCGTCAGTCCCGTAACATCATCGCGTCAGTCCCGTAACATCATCGCGTCGTGCGTCAGTCCCGTAACATCATCGCGTCATGCGTCAGTAACATCATCGCGTCGTGCGACAGTCCCGTAACATCATCGCGTCGTGCGTCAGTCCCGTAACATCATCGCGTCGTGCGTCAGTCCCGTAACATTATCGCGTCATGCGTCAGTCCCGTTACATCATCGCGTCGTGCGTCAGTCCCGTTACATCATCGCGTCATGCGTCAGTCCCGTAACATTATCGCGTCATGCGTCAGTCCCGTTACATCATCGCGTCGTGCCTCAGTCCCGTAACATCATCGTGTCGTGCGTCAGTCCCGTAACATCATCGCGTCATGCGTCAGTCCCGTAACATCATCGCGTCGTGCGTCAGTCCCGTAACATCATCGCGTCATGCGTCAGTAACATCATCGCGTCATGCGTCAGTCCCGTAACATCATCGCGTCGTGCGTCAGTCCCGTAACATCATCGCGTCATGCCTCAGTCCCGTAACATCATCGCGTCATGCCTCAGTCCCGTAACATCATCACGTCATGCGTCAGTCCCGTAACATCATCGCGTCGTGCGTCAGTCCCGTAACATCATCGCGTCAGTCCCGTAACATCATCGCGTCATGCGTCAGTCCCGTAACATCATCGCGTCATGCGTCAGTCCCGTAACATCATCGCGTCATGCGTCAGTCCCGTAACATCATCGTGTCGTGCGTCAGTCCCGTAACATCATCGCGTCAGTCCCGTTACATCATCGCGTCGTGCGTCAGTCCCGTAACATCATCGTGTCGTGCGTCAGTCCTGTAACATCATCGCGTCAGTCCCGTAACATCATCGCGTCGTGCGTCAGTCCCGTAACATCATCGCGTCGTGCGTCAGTCCCGTAACATCATCGCGTCGTGCCTCAGTCCCGTAACATCATCGCGTCTTGCGTCAGTCCCGTAACATCATCGCGTCGTGCGTCAGTCCCGTAACATCATCGCGTCGTGCGTCAGTCCCGTAACATCATCGCGTCATGCGTCAGTCCCGTTACATCATCGCGTCGTGCGTCAGTCCCGTAACATCATCGCGTCGTGCCTCAGTCCCGTAACATCATCGCGTCGTGCGTCAGTCCCGTAACATCATCGCGTCATGCGTCAGTCCCGTAACATCATCGCGTCGTGCGTCAGTCCCGTAACATCATCGCGTCGTGCGTCAGTCCCGTAACATCATCGCGTCATGCGTCAGTCCCGTAACATCATCGCGTCAGTCCCGTAACATCATCGCGTCGTGCGTCAGTCCCGTAACATCATCGCGTCATGCGTCAGTAACATCATCGCGTCATGCGTCAGTCCCGTAACATCATCGCGTCGTGCGTCAGTCCCGTAACATCATCGCGTCATGCCTCAGTCCCGTAACATCATCGCGTCATGCCTCAGTCCCGTAACATCATCACGTCATGCGTCAGTCCCGTAACATCATCGCGTCGTGCGTCAGTCCCGTAACATCATCGCGTCAGTCCCGTAACATCATCGCGTCATGCGTCAGTCCCGTAACATCATCGCGTCATGCGTCAGTCCCGTAACATCATCGCGTCATGCGTCAGTCCCGTAACATCATCGTGTCGTGCGTCAGTCCCGTAACATCATCGCGTCAGTCCCGTAACATCATCGCGTCGTGCGTCAGTCCCGTAACATCATCGTGTCGTGCGTCAGTCCTGTAACATCATCGCGTCAGTCCCGTAACATCATCGCGTCGTGCGTCAGTCCCGTAACATCATCGCGTCGTGCGTCAGTCCCGTAACATCATCGCGTCGTGCCTCAGTCCCGTAACATCATCGCGTCTTGCGTCAGTCCCGTAACATCATCGCGTCGTGCGTCAGTCCCGTAACATCATCGCGTCGTGCGTCAGTCCCGTAACATCATCGCGTCATGCGTCAGTCCCGTTACATCATCGCGTCGTGCGTCAGTCCCGTAACATCATCGTGTCGTGCGTCAGTCCCGTAACATCATCGCGTCATGCGTCAGTCCCGTAACATCATCGCGTCGTGCGTCAGTCCCGTAACATCATCGCGTCGTGCGTCAGTCCCGTAACATCATCGCGTCATGCCTCAGTCCCGTAACATCATCGCGTCATGCCTCAGTCCCGTAACATCATCACGTCATGCGTCAGTCCCGTAACATCATCGCGTCGTGCGTCAGTCCCGTAACATCATCGCGTCAGTCCCGTAACATCATCGCGTCATGCGTCAGTCCCGTAACATCATCGCGTCATGCGTCAGTCCCGTAACATCATCGCGTCATGCGTCAGTCCCGTAACATCATCGTGTCGTGCGTCAGTCCCGTAACATCATCGCGTCAGTCCCGTAACATCATCGCGTCGTGCGTCAGTCCCGTAACATCATCGTGTCGTGCGTCAGTCCTGTAACATCATCGCGTCAGTCCCGTAACATCATCGCGTCGTGCGTCAGTCCCGTAACATCATCGCGTCGTGCGTCAGTCCCGTAACATCATCGCGTCGTGCCTCAGTCCCGTAACATCATCGCGTCTTGCGTCAGTCCCGTAACATCATCGCGTCGTGCGTCAGTCCCGTAACATCATCGCGTCGTGCGTCAGTCCCGTAACATCATCGCGTCATGCGTCAGTCCCGTTACATCATCGCGTCGTGCGTCAGTCCCGTAACATCATCGTGTCGTGCGTCAGTCCCGTAACATCATCGCGTCATGCGTCAGTCCCGTAACATCATCGCGTCGTGCGTCAGTCCCGTAACATCATCGCGTCATGCGTCAGTCCCGTAACATCATCGCGTCGTGCGTCAGTCCCGTTACATCATCGCGTCGTGCGTCAGTCCCGTAACATCATCGTGTCGTGCGTCAGTCCCGTAACATCATCGCGTCATGCGTCAGTCCCGTAACATCATCGCGTCGTGCGTCAGTCCCGTAACATCATCGCGTCATGCGTCAGTCCCGTAACATCATCGTGTCGTGCGTCAGTCCCGTAACATCATCGCGTCATGCGTCAGTCCCGTAACATCATCGCGTCAGTCCCGTAACATCATCGCGTCGTGCGTCAGTCCCGTAACATCATCGCGTCGTGCCTCAGTCCCGTAACATCATCGCGTCAGTCCCGTAACATCATCGCGTCGTGCGTCAGTCCCGTAACATCATCGCGTCATGCGTCAGTCCCTTAACATCATCGCGTCGTGCGTCAGTCCTGTAACATCATCGCGTCGTGCGTCAGTCCCGTAACATCATCGCGTCAGTCCCGTAACATCATCGCGTCATGCGTCAGTCCCGTAACATCATCGTGTCGTGCGTCAGTCCCGTAACATCATCGCGTCAGTCCCGTAACATCATCGCGTCATGCGTCAGTCCCGTAACATCATCGTGTCGTGCGTCAGTCCCGTAACATCATCGCGTCAGTCCCGTAACATCATCGCGTCGTGCGTCAGTCCCGTAACATCATCGCGTCGTGCGTCAGTCCCGTAACATCATCGCGTCGTGCGTCAGTCCCGTAACATTATCGCGTCATGCGTCAGTCCCGTTACATCATCGCGTCGTGCGTCAGTCCCGTAACATCATCGTGTCGTGCGTCAGTCCCGTAACATCATCGCGTCATGCGTCAGTCCCGTTACATCATCGCGTCGTGCGTCAGTCCCGTAACATCATCGTGTCGTGCGTCAGTCCCGTAACATCATCGCGTCATGCGTCAGTCCCGTAACATCATCGCGTCGTGCTTCAGTCCCGTAACATCATCGCGTCATGCGTCAGTCCCGTAACATCATCGCGTCATGCGTCAGTCCCGTAACATCATCGCGTCATGCGTCAGTCAGTCACGTGACGGTGCGCAGCCAACCAGCTGCATATAATCAGGTAATCAGTGCAGCTAATGACATGCCGGTCGAGAGAAATCGGGGAATGCTACAGGTGGGTTAAAATAGTAATAGATCGTCCTCTTTTTGTTGCATTTGTTCAATGTATTAAATACATTTACGGTCCAAAACTTAGGAAGCCAACTCCCACATCAGATCGTCCAATTCAGAGTGTGTTTTGATCATGTTTGAAACCGGCCAGCGATGGCGAGCTAGACCCTGAGCCGAACAGAGCCAGACTGAATTCTAGGCAGCAAGCCTACAGCCTTACCACCAGTCCGGACTCCACAACGGGAACTCCACCTGCTCTGGTCGGGCCGGTAGGAGGCTCCTGTAGCCACCCTTGTTTATTCAAGAACTCTTTTCAAATCGCACCACTGCTCGTGGTTCAGACACTTTCATACACTTCCTCCTGCCCATGGACAATTTCAACCACACACGTGTCAGCGTGAAATACACCGGAACCTGATGAACTTTCATTCTTGGACAAATGGATTCACATGACTGAACTAAACTTTGCATTTGCGCTTACCTTTGATGTACATATTTCTTTTCTCTATTGTAAATAATTGAATGGCCATTCCCATGTATGTTTAAATGTTATGTCTCACTAAATATATGGTACCAACATGCATTCTGCATTCCGTCTTAATCTTCACCCCAGCTCCAGCAGCCGAGCTATAGAACCTTCTGATTTAAGCCTAAATCATCAATTCTACCAACATCATTTTATATATATATATATATACTCTCAGTACCACCTTCCGTACCGTAGCTCGCGCTGCTGTGGGCTCGTCAGACCACGTCATGGTTCACCTGATCCCCACGTACAGACAGAGGCTGAAGCTCTCCAAACCTGTAGTGAGGACTTCTAAGAAGTGGACCAATGAGGCACTCCTCCTCGTGTTTGGACACTACAGACTGGGAGGTTTTCACAGATAGTTTGGACGAGTACACGGACACTGTGACGTCATACATTCGATTCTGTGAGGACAGCATTAGACCAACATACACCAAAGTCACCTGCAACAATGACAAACCCTGGTTCACACCCAGACTTAAACAATTAAGGCAGCAGAAGGATGCAGTGTACAGGGTAAGAAACATTGACAGCCACAAGGGTGCGAAGTGGGGATTTAGCAGGGCGGTGTCAAGAGCTAGATCTACAATACACTAGTCCAGTGTCCAGCCCCTGACACATGCTATTATAACCCACATGGTTCAGTCCAGTGTCCAGCCCCTGACACATGCTATTATAACCCACATGGTTAAGTCCAGTGTCCAGCCCCTGACAAATGCTATTATAACCCACATGGTTCAGTCCAGTGTCCAGCCCCTGACACATGCTATTATAACCCACATGGTTCAGTCCAGTGTCCAGCCCCTGACACATGCTATTATAACCCACATGGTTAAGTCCAGTGTCCAGCCCCTGACAAATGCTATTATAACCCACATGGTTCAGTCCAGTGTCCAGCCCCTGACACATGCTATTATAACCCACATGGTTCAGTCCAGTGTCCAGCCCCTGACACATGCTATTATAACCCACATGGTTAAGTCCAGTGTCCAGCCCCTGACAAATGCTATTATAACCCACATGGTTCAGTCCAGTGTCCAGCCCCTGACACATGCTATTATAACCCACATGGTTCAGTCCAGTGTCCAGCCCCTGACACATGTTATTATAACCCACATGGTTCAGTCCAGTGTCCAGCCCCTGACACATGTTATTATAACCCACATGGTTCAGTCCAGTGTCCAGCCCCTGACACATGTTATTATAACCCACATGGTTCAGTCCAGTGTCCAGCCCCTGACACATGTTATTATAACCCACATGGTTCAGTCCAGTGTCCAGCCCCTGACACATGCTATTATAACCCACATGATTCAGTCCAGTGTCCAGTCCCTGACACATGTTATTATAACCCACATGGTTCAGTCCAGTGTCCTGTCCCTGACACATGCTATTATAACCCACATGGTTCAGTCCAGTGTCCAGCCCCTGACAAATGCTATTATAACCCACATGGTTCAGTCCAGTGTCCAGCCCCTGACACATGTTATTATAACCCACATGGTTCAGTCCAGTGTCCAGCCCCTGACACATGCTATTATAACCCACATGGTTCAGTCCAGTGTCCAGCCCCTGACACATGCTATTATAACCCACATGGTTCAGTCCAGTGTCCAGCCCCTGACACATGCTATTATAACCCACATGGTTCAGTCCAGTGTCCAGCCCCTGACAAATGCTATTATAACCCACATGGTTCAGTCCAGTGTCCAGCCCCTGACACATGCTATTATAACCCACATGGTTCAGTCCAGTGTCCAGCCCCTGACACATGCTATTATAACCCACATGGTTAAGTCCAGTGTCCAGCCCCTGACAAATGCTATTATAACCCACATGGTTCAGTCCAGTGTCCAGCCCCTGACACATGCTATTATAACCCACATGGTTCAGTCCAGTGTCCAGCCCCTGACACATGTTATTATAACCCACATGGTTCAGTCCAGTGTCCAGCCCCTGACACATGTTATTATAACCCACATGGTTCAGTCCAGTGTCCAGCCCCTGACACATGTTATTATAACCCACATGGTTCAGTCCAGTGTCCAGCCCCTGACACATGTTATTATAACCCACATGGTTCAGTCCAGTGTCCAGCCCCTGACACATGTTATTATAACCCACATGGTTCAGTCCAGTGTCAAGCCCCTGACACATGTTATTATAACCCACATGGTTCAGTCCAGTGTCCAGCCCCTGACACATGTTATTATAACCCACATGGTTCAGTCCAGTGTCCAGCCCCTGACAAATGCTATTGTAACCCACATGGTTCAGTCCAGTGTCCAGCCCCTGACAAATGCTATTATAACCCACATGGTTCAGTCCAGTGTCCAGCCCCTGACACATGCTATTATAACCCACATGGTTCAGTCCAGTGTCCAGCCCCTGACAAATGCTATTATAACCCACATGGTTCAGTCCAGTGTCCAGCCCCTGACAAATGCTATTATAACCCACATGGTTCAGTCCAGTGTCCAGCCCCTGACGCATGTTATTATAACCCACATGGTTCAGTCCAGTGTCCAGTCCCTGACGCATGTTATTATAACCGACATGGTTCAGTCCAGTGTCCAGCCCCTGACACATGCTATTATAACCGACATGGTTCAGTCCAGTGTCCTGTCCCTGACACATGCTATTATAACCCACATGGTTCAGTCCAGTGTCCAGCCCCTGACACATGCTATTATAACCCACATGGTTCAGTCCAGTGTCCTGTCCCTGACACATGCTATTATAACCCACATGGTTCAGTCCAGTGTCCAGCCCCTGACACATGCTATTATAACCCACATGGTTCAGTCCAGTGTCCAGCCCCTGACACATGTTATTATAACCCACATGGTTCAGTCCAGTGTCCAGCCCCTGACACATGCTATTATAACCCACATGGTTCAGTCCAGTGTCCAGCCCCTGACACATGTTATTATAACCCACATGGTTCAGTCCAGTGTCCAGCCCCTGACACATGTTATTATAACCCACATGGTTCAGTCCAGTGTCCAGCCCCTGACACATGCTATTATAACCCACATGGTTCAGTCCAGTATCCAGCCCCTGACACATGTTATTATAACCCACATGGTTCAGTCCAGTGTCCAGCCCCTGACACATGCTATTATAACCCACATGGTTCAGTCCAGTGTCCAGCCCCTGACACATGCAATTATAACCCACATGGTTCAGTCCAGTGTCCAGCCCCTGACACATGCTATTATAACCCACATGGTTCAGTCCAGTGTCCAGCCCCTGACACATGTTATTATAACCCACATGGTTCAGTCCAGTGTCCAGCCCCTGACACATGTTATTATAACCCACATGGTTCAGTCCAGTGTCCAGCCCCTGACACATGTTATTATAACCCACATGGTTCAGTCCAGTGTCAAGCCCCTGACACATGTTATTATAACCCACATGGTTCAGTCCAGTGTCCAGTCCCTGACACATGTTATTATAACCCACATGGTTCAGTCCAGTGTCCAGCCCCTGACAAATGCTATTATAACCCACATGGTTCAGTCCAGTGTCCAGCCCCTGACACATGCTATTATAACCCACATGGTTCAGTCCAGTGTCCAGCCCCTGACACATGTTATTATAACCCACATGGTTCAGTCCAGTGTCCAGCCCCTGACACATGCTATTATAACCCACATGGTTCAGTCCAGTGTCCAGCCCCTGACACATGTTATTATAACCCACATGGTTCAGTCCAGTGTCCAGCCCCTGACACATGCTATTATAACCCACATGGTTCAGTCCAGTGTCCAGCCCCTGACAAATGCTATTATAACCCACATGGTTCAGTCCAGTGTCCAGCCCCTGACACATGCTATTATAACCCACATGGTTCAGTCCAGTGTCCAGCCCCTGACACATGTTATTATAACCCACATGGTTCAGTCCAGTGTCCAGCCCCTGACACATGCTATTATAACCCACATGGTTCAGTCCAGTGTCCAGCCCCTGACACATGTTATTATAACCCACATGGTTCAGTCCAGTGTCCAGCCCCTGACACATGTTATTATAACCCACATGGTTCAGTCCAGTGTCCAGCCCCTGACACATGTTATTATAACCCACATGGTTCAGTCCAGTGTCCAGCCCCTGACACATGTTATTATAACCCACATGGTTCAGTCCAGTGTCCAGCCCCTGACACATGCTATTATAACCCACATGATTCAGTCCAGTGTCCAGCCCCTGACACATGCTATTATAACCCACATGGTTCAGTCCAGTGTCCAGCCCCTGACACATGTTATTATAACCCACATGGTTCAGTCCAGTGTCCAGCCCCTGACACATGCTATTATAACCCACATGGTTCAGTCCAGTGTCCAGCCCCTGACACATGCTATTATAACCCACATGGTTCAGTCCAGTGTCCAGCCCCTGACACATGTTATTATAACCCACATGGTTCAGTCCAGTGTCCAGCCCCTGACACATGTTATTATAACCCACATGGTTCAGTCCAGTGTCCAGCCCCTGACACATGTTATTATAACCCACATGGTTCAGTCCAGTGTCCAGCCCCTGACACATGTTATTATAACCCACATGGTTCAGTCCAGTGTCCAGCCCCTGACACATGCTATTATAACCCACATGATTCAGTCCAGTGTCGAGCCCCTGACACATGTTATTATAACCCACATGGTTCAGTCCAGTGTCCAGCCTCTGACACATGCTATTATAACCCACATGGTTCAGTCCAGTGTCCAGCCCCTGACACATGTTATTATAACCCACATGGTTCAGTCCAGTGTCCAGCCCCTGACACATGTTATTATAACCCACATGGTTCAGTCCAGTGTCCAGCCCCTGACACATGTTATTATAACCCACAGGGTTCAGTCCAGTGTCCAGCCCCTGACACATGTTATTATAACCCACATGGTTCAGTCCAGTGTCCAGCCCCTGACACATGTTATTATAACCCACATGGTTCAGTCCAGTGTCCAGCCCCTGACACATGCTATTATAACCCACATGGTTCAGTCCAGTGTCCAGCCCCTGACACATGCAATTATAACCCACATGGTTCAGTCCAGTGTCCAGCCCCTGACACATGCTATTATAACCCACATGATTCAGTCCAGTGTCCAGCCCCTGACACATGCTATTATAACCCACATGGTTCAGTCCAGTGTCCAGCCCCTGACACATGCTATTATAACCCACATGGTTCAGTCCAGAGACTGAACCATGTGGGTTATAATAACATGTGCCTGTAGGCTTTATTGACAGGAAGATAGTGTGAGATTGGCGACGAGAGAGAAGGGAGGACATGGAGTAAATAGTCAGAATTAGGAATCAAACTCACGACACTGCAGCCGGCTGCACCTGGAGCCCGGCATACGTGTGCTGTGCCTTAACCACTCCACCACCGGGCAGCACTCTGTCTGCGCTTCACATAAACCACCATCATCTGCTATTTAGCGATGATATTTATGTGTGCTCAGTCTGGATGATCATTTTAAGGTCTGACTAGAACATTCTAACAAAACTTTATTGCCCCCCAAAAAAATAATACCCATAAAAGTGTGATTACATTGCATCCAGAAAGTATTTCATTTTTCCACAGTTTGTTATGTTACAGCCTTATTCCTAAATTAATTATATGTTTTATATTTTTACAAACAAAACCCATAATGACAGTGTGAAAGAAGGTTGTTTGAATTCTTTACAAATTTATTAAAAACAAGAAAAGAAAAAAAAGCATGTTTGGAACCACAAAGACTCTTGCTAGAACTGGCAGAACCGAGTAATGGGGGGCGAAGGCCTTGATGGTCACTCTGACAGACCTCCAGCATGTAGCATGGAGAGAAGAGCAACCATCTCTGCAGCGCTCCACCAATCAGGGCTGTAGAGTGGAGTGTCCAGAGGGAGGCCACTCCTCAGTAAAAGCCCCTTAAGGACTCTCAGAACCGGAGAAACAAAATGATCTGGTCTGATGAAACATAGATGGAACTCCTCTCTTTCTGGAGGAAACCAGGCACCGCTCATCACCTGGTCAGTACCAGCCATACAGTGAACAAGTTTAGACACTATACTTATTATTAAACTTTTGCCCACTCTACCCAGCTTGGATGCTTAAAATTGTCAAAAGAATACCACATTTTTTTGATAAACACTGAATCTGCTTACATAGAAAATGACCACGAAATAGGATTGAAATCAAGAATGCAACAGAAACGTGGATGGTTCATTCACGTGAGGTTTAACAAAGCGGACATTATTGTCTAAACCTGAAGAGGAGAACTTGGTACAAAATATAATCTGCTCATCAAAAATGTAAAGATTCTTTATACAATGTGAATGTTGAGTGCTTTACATTTACAACACTCTTTTGTCCAAAACGAGATGAAAACAGCAACAGCAGCAGCTCAGCTGAGTTTTGCACCAATGTCCCAGCACAAAAGGCGAGTTACATAATAGAGAACAGAGAGAGAGAGAGTGTTTACGAGCACTGGGCCAAGGTTCACACACCGGACATTTGTGGGGGCCTATTTTGGTTTTCTGGCATTGTCCGGAATTGGATTTGTCCAGTACAAGCCAGAAGTTAGTAGAGTGTGTGTGTATATATATATATATATATATATATATATATATAAATAAAATAAAACTCTTTCTCACGCTCTGCGGGTGGTCTCTATTTCTCAAGCTCAGGTCCTCTACCACTCTACCAGAGGCCCCTGGGAGCTTGAGGGTTCTTCAGTATCTTTGTTGTTCCTGCGCTGCACTTTCTGGACTGACATGTCTGATGTTTTTCCTGGATCTGCTCAAGTCATTCCTCCAGTTTGGGGGCCCTTCCTCCAGTTTGGGGGTCATTCCTCCAGTTTGGGGGCCATTCCTCCAGTTTGGGGGCCATTCCTCCAGTTTGGGGGTCATTCCTTCAGTTTCGGGGTCATTCCTCCAGTTTGGGGGCCATTCCTCCAGTTTGGGGGCCATTCCTCCAGTTTGGGGGGCACTGCCCCAAGTGCTCCGGTCACTACGGGCACCACTGACACCTTCACGCTCCAGACCTTCTCCAGCTCCTCTCTGAGGCCTTGAGATTTCTCCAGTTGGGTGTCTGCTTATGATGTCATAAAGCAGACACTATATGTTCTTGTACTTTAGGACGTTACAGACTGGGAGGTTTTCACAGATAGTTTGGACGAGTACACGGACACTGTGACATCATACATTCGATTCTGTGAGGACAGCATTAGACCAACACACACCAAATTGACAACAATGACAAACCCTGGTTCACACCCAAACTGAGGCAGTTGAGGCGGCAGAAGGAGGCAGCGCACAGGGCCGGAGCTAGAGAGCGTTACAAAGATGCAAAGTACAGATTAAGCAGGAGGTGTCGAGAGCTAGATCCCAGTAGAATACGCGTCTGAAGCAGCATTTCTCAAACAACAACCCCGCCTCTGTGTGGAGGGGCCCCGCCTCTGTGTGGAGTGGCCCCGCCTCTGTGTGGAGTGGCCCCGCCTCTGTGTGGAGTGGCCCCGCCTCTGTGTGGAGTGAGCTCCGGCTTCTCATCAATCACAAACCCAGAGGCCCCCCTTCCGCAGACAACAGAAAACTGGCCCAGCAACTCTGCACCTTCTTTTCTAGATTTGACACCCCCTCCCCCACTGTGGCCACCTCTGTGCACCCGGACCAGAACCACCCCCACAAGAGTTTCTATCCCACTGCCTTTGGACTCATGAACACTTCTAAACACTGTCAATTTAACCATCATTTAATCACTCACTGGTCACTTTCTGCACTACATGTAAACTCAACTGTAAATGTGTGTACATATTAAGCCTATTTTTTATTCGTTTTTTTATCTTATAGCTTATTGTTATTTTTATCCCATAGTAGTAGTCACTTATTCATTGTTCATTGTTCTTCATTGTTCAGCGTACGAACTAGCTGTGGCGGTGGATACAATGGGTCTGCACCGAATCGCCACAGCAAGTTCGCATCTTTGTGAATTCTGTTGATTGACAATGGCTATAAACCCCTTCTGATTATGATTCTGATTCTGACCATTGCAGTCAAATATTAGGCGAGAATAATAAAACATAATTGTTGGCATTTTATTGGTAGGTCATCTAAATAATGTATAGAGACCCAATAAAATATTCAAAATATTTAATATATGGTGTGATTTTACTTTAGGTGAGCCTTTACCATCATAAAGCAATGATTAGCAACTAATGAATAAAGAATATAATTTCCTTTATCCCTTTTTTACGTCACCAGGGCCCCACCCTGCAGCCAGGCCTGGGGCGGGCGCTCGACGGTGAGCCAGGAGGCAACCCACGTGTTTCAAAGGAGGCAAACCAAGTGTTTTAGGACAGTCCTGTTGGTCAAAAATATAAGACTGAAATTCGCAATGCACTGTAGACAGTTTTTGACATTGCCATCCCTCTCAATTTTAGAACTATGTACATTTCACACTTCCTATGAGTGATCAGTTCTTCTGTATCTACCTCTGTATCTACCTGCGTCGCACCAATTAAATTTCCCCATGTGGGACAATAAAGGAATATCTTATCTTATCTTATCTGCCTGAAAACTCCTGCCATGGACACAATACATGGATACCTTTGAATATACTTTTGGCGACAGGAAAAAAGGCCATCAAAAATAAAACTCACCAATGATCAAGATAAGATAAGATAACCCCACAATGGGGAAATTCCAGTGTTGCAACACAGAGAGTAGGTACAGAAGTAAATAATAAAGAACAGATAAGTTATAAAAACACTATTGTGGAAAAACTCTTATATAATAATAACAATAGTAACACTCTTGTTTACAGCTGTTACATGGACAGAGAATATTGCACCAGGATGATTGACATTATGTCTCAGTATTTCACATAATCATGTTCAGGACTAACAGTGTTTGTTGTAAAGTCTCGACAGCAGCAGGAAAGAAAGACCTGCGGAATCTCTCCATGTATTTCCTGTTTACTCTTAACCACCTTTTGGTGAATTGCTGAGATCGGCTTCATGATTAAAAAGTATAACTTAGGTACAATTTAGGTTTTATAAAATACCAAATAAAATATATATATATATATATATATATATATATATATATATATATATATATATATATATATATATATATATATAAGCATATTACACAAAAGAGGTGTTTTCAAAGTTCAGTTGCTTCTTAGAAAAATTCCTGGACATGTGATCACAAATATCTGCCCTGATCCAGCTTTGGGACATGCTGGCTGGCAGGGGGGTAGAGGGGGGTAGAGGGGGGTAGAGGGGGGTAAAGGGGTGTAAAAGGGGGCTAAAGCGGAGTATTAGGTCGGCTTTGTTCCACTCCCCCTCCTTCTCACAATGTCCTGAGCCCTTTCTCTCTCCTCCTGATTTAGATGTTTTCTGCTCTTTTCCTCCACAGTTAGACAAACGTGAGCTATGTCCCTGTTGTCTTTGTGGAGGAGCAGCCACAGGGACGACATATAAATCTGGTTGCCGTTAGCAACTGCAGGACTGACATTCTTTTACATGAGCACACAGCAACAAACATACTTTTTCTTTATTGTACTCACATTTTCATCAAGGAAAATAAAATATATTATAAATCACCGGCAGAGGACGTACTTCATGGAGTCCGTCCTCACGTCATTGTTTTATGTTGCACCCAATCACAGAAAAAAGTTCCTATGTTTGTGAATTCTGTTTGACAAGCAATAAACCCTTTCTGATTCTGACTTTATAATCTGAAGGAAAAATGTCATGTAACTCTAGCTTTAATGAACAAATCACGATCATGTAAAGAGAGCAAAATGTCACGTCAGATAGTCCCGTGAGTGTTGACATGTTTCCAGGTCACATCATCAGAATGTCCAGATCGTGAGAGGCGACTGGCTGTGTGGTGTATCACTGGTGGACCTTGGGATGTTTAAGCTACACTGCATGGAAGAAGTGCCATCTTCTCACACTTGCCCTATTTTCATTATGTTTAGACTTATTTATGTGTATAATATACACATATACACTGTGTATGTGTATATTATACATATATACACTGTATATGTGGCGCTAGGGATGTACCGATCAGGTTTTTTAGGCCCCGATCCGATCCGATTCCGAGTCATCTGATTTTGAGTATCTGCCGATACGGAGTCGTGATCCGATACTTCAGTAACACATAAAAAAATGCAACACAGACAGGTTGTCCCAAATAGTTTTTTTTTATATTTCAACACTTTAACAGTGCACCTTTCTTTGAGGTAGCTAGAATAAGAAATAATAGTGCAAAATTATAATTAAATAAAAATAGCAGCTCAACTTAAAATACCCAGCAGCCATGTAAACAAATAAACAATGTGCGTATTAAGTTAAAGCGCAACAGTGTCATAAAATAAGGCCATAATGTGCTTTTCAGAACTGCACTCTTAATTCTCTTCTGGATTAAATAATACAATTTATGTTTTTCTTGATGAAAATCGTCTGAATGTCGTCGAGTCGAGAGTAAGCCGGGGGCGAGTGTTTGAAGTGACCTACAATCTTCCTCGTGGTAACCAGGGTGTCCATCTCGCCGCGTTGGGCAAATGTGGCAAAAATGCGCGACACAGCCCACACTCCGCACCCCCGTCTCTCCCATGGCTGTCTTCAGCAGCGTTGTCGCGCAAAATTACATGGACCCGTTGCTTGTTGATGCCCCAGTTACTGAGCATTTTTTCCTAAATAAAGTGTGGGCTTAACGGCAGTAAAATGTTGTGATCCATTTCTGCATTATACGGAGGTGAGAGACTTCTACTGGGGTGTTCATGTCTAATAATAAGCTTGAAATGTATAGCGCTGATCAAACCGGTAAGAGTAAAATGTATTTCTGATCACGTGATCGGTTCGGGACATCCCTATGTGGCGCCCCACCTTTGGGGTCCATAGATATAAGGTAAGGTTATGTAAAATGTATTGTCCCAGAGAGGAAATTTGTCTTTGCTGCATGACATAAACTCCAGACACAATCACAATCACTCAGAGTATTACACAAATACATAATTCAAAACAATGTCGTTTATACAACATTATAATATATGCCCCCCTTAAGATAAGATAACCTTTATCTGTCCCACAATGGGGAAATTCCACTGTTGCAACAAAAAGTAGGCACAGAAGTATAATAATAAAAAACAGATAACTTATAAAAAACACTCTTGTAGAAAAACTCTAATAAAAACCTCTATACTCAATAAAAAGGACAGAGTGTCCTGCAGGGGACAGAGTGTCCTGCAGGGGACTGAGTGTCCTGCAGGGGGCGACACTCATGGTCCAGCATAGATGTGAGTTCAGCCAGGACCCTCCTGTCCCCCTGTCTACACAATCACCCCTCCCTCGAGAACCCTGGCTTTTATGTCAGAGTGATGTGGAGAATAAGTGTGCCAAATTTGAACTTTTAATGAGAAAATGTTTTCATCCTATTCAAAATGTCATTGGCTTTTTTGTTTAGAATGGCAAGATAAGTGTATTATCTTAAGTTCGGGAGCAGGACCACACCCATATCACGCCCCTTCCTGCGGCTACACTATGTAGGCATCCAGGTCACACACATTAGTGTTTGTGACTTTGTACCCCTCCCTCTCACCCTCTTCTAATTATTATTCTAATTTATGTCCTAGATGGGGGTATCGAGGCCTGGGAGTCTACTGCCCTCATCGCCTGAAGCCCCAAAACGGCATCAATTTCTTTAGACTTGCATTGTTCATGTTTCTTGTATGCCAATAAACACTTTACATCTTAGTTGGGGTTATGGTCCTTGCTAGTAAAGGATGTCTGTGCCAAATGTAATCTGTCCATGTCAAAGTAAATGTTTTAATCCCATTCAAAATACCTGTAAACCAGGTCTATGGCAGTGTTTGTCATGTTGCCATGGTAACATGCTTGCAGCTAGAGGTATGCCGTCATTGGCTTTTTTGTTTAAAATGGCAAGAAATTAAGATAAGTTTATTATCTTAAGTTCGGGAGCAGGACCACACCCCTTCCACGCCCCTCCCTGCAGCTACACTATTTAGGCAACCAGGTCACACACATCAGCGTTCGTGACTTCGTGCCCCCATGTAAATATTAGCTTTATATGTTATACATCATTGCGTTCAGCTCATCATTTTGTACAAAACGTATATTAATATCGGTTTCTCATGCCAGAGAAACTCAAGTTTTAACACTTAAAAACTGGCATTTTGTGTTAAGGAGCTTGCCACACTCACATTTTGAACTGTGGGCATGGCAACAGTTGCAATTTGTGTCTGACTGTGGCTAGTTACATGTCTACCCGGAGACATTTTGAGTTATTCACAGATTCTGAACGTGTGAATTCAAAGCTTTCCAATGATGTCTCACTCATGTAGATCTGATCATATTTGAGTAAATTGTGGTCATTTGAATGTAAACAGCTCTCAAAACCTTTCACTGAGAAAACGGCCTCTAAAGATTCTCACCGGAGTGAGCCCAGAGTCACAGGGGGCGGGGCTCATTTGCATCTCATTGAGATAAGCCCTCCCCCTGTCACACTGACACCACCTTCCCCCTACAGCTGTCACTCAAGACTCAAGAGGAGTGTTGTTATTGATGGTAACTGGACTTGAATCAGAATTAGAAGTTACTGTATTAAAATGGAAATACTTGGATTACAAAAGGCCCTGAATAGAATCAAAGAATCAGAATGAGAATAGGGTTCATTGCATTTGTCGATAAACATAATTCACAGGTGATTCACCAACAATGGTGCACTGAATGATTCAACACAAACAACAAAAGATAAGATAAAATAGCCTTTAATGTTACAACGCAGTAGATACAGGGGGAAAGGACAGTAACTTATAGGAAGTTTAAAAAACACTCTTAATAGAAGAACTCTTATAAACAGATGCCAGGGCCAGGTATACGAACTGCAACGGGTCCATGGCTTTGAATATATGAGATATGAGATAATAGATATGATATGTACACCACCAGAGTCCAATTACATCAGAGATCACATTTTATTTATTTATGGACGAACCAGATGCAATGTTTTAAGTGTATGTATCAGAATATGCTAATTTTCAACACCTGTCCATTGGGCCAATTTAGAGTTGCCAATTTGCCTCACACATACATGTCTTTGGACGGTGGGAGGAGCCCGAGAACCCGGAGAGAACCCACGGTAAGACGGGGAGAACATGCAGACTCCACCCAGAGAGATCATGTGATGTTGGTCTGGTCCAGGAATCGAACCCATGATCTCCTTGGGAGGCAAGAGCGCTAACCGCCTTTGCCACTGTGCACCCCATCCTCATCCTCTTCTTCGTCTGTGCACTCTTCTGTGCTGTGACTCTTGGCGCTGGGCATGTGATGTCTTTTGCCTCGTCAGCACAGAAAGGCCTGATTTTTTCATGCAGATAAGTGCCTGTCAATGTTCAGACCAGGACATGGAGATTGTCAACCAGAGGCAGAACAGCTGAGTTGCGTAGTAGCTGAAATTCTGACTTTTCGCAAGCACCACACCTGGTCTCTTGGCATCAAAGCTGTAAACAAATAACAGGACATTTAAGAAATGGCTAACTATTTCACATAAAACACTCATTAACATTTTTTTTTTTTTTTAAACAATGTGAGAGTTTCAATATAAATACCTGAAGTGCTGATAACTCTTGATCTCTGGAAGCCGTCTGAAGAAGGGACTCAGATGCTTCTGCCAGTCCAAGTTCTTGACAAACACTTTGCTATCCACTGTTCCAACAAGCTGTGGGCGACAACGTAAAAAAAATGAGAACAGAAGAAACATGTCTCTATAATTATTAGTACCTGCTGTGGAAGCTGTAATGCATCCTGATGTCTTTGCTTGCTTACGGTGAGGCACATTAGATTCAGTTGTCTGTCTGCAGCAGCAATCAAAGAGTTGTAAAAAGTCCTTTCATTTTGCACAAGGGCAAGATGATGCACTTGCTTCTGGACCACTTCAGATTTTCTTTCATCGGGGACATTTGCACTGCATATCAGCAGATTTCACATAGAGATGCCAAACTGAGGCCTTAGTCACATGGGTTGGGAGCAACTTCACATGCCAGTCCTTATGGCCAGGATGTCGACCAGGTAGCATTATGGAATGGACTTCTGCATAGTTTTGGATAAACTCTACAACGGTGTGAATCACTTCATGGCTGATGAACCTGCGTGAATGTGGCAGTGGCTGTGCACGCTTCTTCCTCAACCGTGGTGTTGCTCCATTTTCGTCATAGTGTTTAATTATGTCAGTCTTATGTGTCTTTGCCAATTCTGAAAAGGGGGAAAAAAGGATTAGGGTTGACAGTAATATGGGAATTACACGCTTCACAGATAACAGTTCACATTGTGACGTTTACGTTGTATTTAAGATGCAAAACGCGGAGATATGATGGGACATCTGCCCTCGGCTAGCGGGGCTAGCTAGCTCACTTGAGATAACACGGCTTGTAAAAGCACAAACACAGATGCCCGTAGCAAAAGCACAAACACTAGCAGAACAGGCACTTTCAACATAACATGGGTCGTATGTTACACAAGCAGTACTTACGCCATGAGGAACAGGAATGTATTACTGCAGACTTCCGTGCCTCCTATGAAATAGCTTGTCCGGGCAGCCTTCCTCTTCGTCTGGGGCTTTTTGGTTGATGTCGTCAGCTCAGAAGTGACGACAGAACGTCTGTTTCCTTCTATATGTTGGGTAATCCTCATATCTTGCCACTGTCTTTCTGCTGCTAAAGAATTGCTCCGTAGCTTGTACATCAGTTCCGGAGTTAGTCCGTTGCTACACGATTCTCTTGAGAGCAGAGAATTTTCTTTTCTTTGTCCGTAACATTTGCAGTCAAAGTTACGGATTTTTTCTATCTCTTCTTTTTCCCCTGCAAATATAACCGTGGCAATAGCGTCCGTTATTCCAGCTCTTCAGCGTGACCGGCCGCTTTAAATGGTCAGGTCCCTCTGTACATCAGCGACCTGATTAAACCGTACACTCCCTCTCGCTCACTAAGGTCCCCGGACCAGGAACTGTTGTTGGTTCCTCGCACCTGTTTTCGGACCAGAGGAGACAGATCCTTCCAGGCTGTTCCAGACTCTGGAACGATCTTCCGCTCTCCCTACGGTCACTGGACTCAGTTACTGCTTTTAAGGGTCAAAACCTTTTTATTTAGTCAAGCCTTTTAAATGCACTTGTTTTACGGACTGATTTTACTGTATATTCTTGTATATGTTTTGTTCACTGTAAGTTTTTTGTGTTTTTATTGTTTTATTCTGTGTTTTGTGAAGCACTTTGTGACTTCTGTCTGTGAAAGGTGCTATAGAAATAAAATTTACCTACTTACTTCTTCCTCATCTTCGTCCTCGTCTAAGGTCAGCTGTAGACTTGGGATGTTTTCTAGTTGGATGAAATCGCATTCTTCATCTGTGAGCTCATCTTCAGATTCAGAATTTAGAGAGTCATCTCGAAAAGCGGACTTTTCGCAGAAATAATCCAAAAGCGTGGAGCTGTAACAGCCGTGGTTAAGCTCAGAAGCGATAGCAGAAGGATCCATTATTCAACTAATGCTACACAGCGGCTACACAGCGCGTATTGCTGCTTATCAAGTAGCCATGCGGCTGGCCGCCCAGCCCATTGGCTGACTTCAAGGGACATTTCATTGGGAATTGAGGTCACACCCCTCAGCGCGTCCAGAGAGCAGCCGAAAACACCACACTTTAAACGGCTTTATTTATGCTTTTAATGCTGCAAATACTGTTATCTGATACATCGAATGGCTGTTTGATAACTTCAACTTTCATATAATGCAAAAAAAACGAAAATCACAAATTTGGGGGAAAAAAAGTAAAACACTGTTTATCTCAGTTTCACCGAGGCCGACATGTACCGGCATTTACGCTGCTCTGTCACATTTGTTTCCACTATAAAAACCTGTGCCAGAGTCAGGTGTTTTTTTTTCACATTCTGCCGGGTCACAATTTTTTCAGTTGTCTACGACAAATAAATCGACAAAAAAGTATTTTATGATCTTTTTTTAATTAAATTTGGAGAGGGCGCTCGAGAGCCATTTTATTAGCTAGCTACTACATTTGCACATCGTTGCGATGAGCATACCTGAAAGTATATCAGCTTCAAATTTAAAACGGTACATTGCTCATTGGTTTTTGAGTCTTGTGGCCAAATTTGAAGTGTTTTCAATGAAAACTGTTGGAAGAGATGCCAAAAGTACAAGGAGCACTTTTGTCAGCGCCGTGTTTGATCCAATAAGGCCGACTTCCTGTATGATTTAGGGGGGGTCATAATATCATTTTTTACATGTCCTCACATTAATATGTTGGTGTAATCCCTCATTCCTCCAGGAGTGTTCCATTGTAGAAAAAGGTTCAGTTGTTTCATCTGGACTCAGTTTAGAAAAAGCTAGACGTTTCGACTCTCATCCAAGAGTCATTGTCAATTAGCAAATTTAGGCCGGGATACTATCAGGGCTGATCATAAACAAAAGGCCAGCTTGTTAGAAAACAAAGAGGGTAAGTTTCTGCTGAAACAAACATTTTTTTTCTACTGCAGGAAGGCCCCGCCTGATGGGCTGGACTTACCACAAAAAAGTATAAATATCTGAGTTACCGGCCTAAATTCCAATGACTCTTGGATGAGAGTCGAAACGTCTAGCTTTTTCGAAACAGAGTCCAGATGATACAACTGAACCTTTTTCTATTGTCCTCACATTACATTTTTTTTGGAGTGAGCTTCATATTTTTAAGATTTTTTTAAATTGTAGGTAGCGCTGGCGAGTCATTTAGCGTCATTCATTTTTTTAGAAACCCAAAAAAATTGTTTCACCGATCCTGAATTTTGGGTAACCCCTAACCCCAACACTGCGTTTTTGTAGTAGTTAGGAGACAAGGGGGGGGAATTAACAGACGAGACAACCTAGTGCAATCTATATGTTATAAAAAGTTTCAACACAAAATAGGTCGGAGCGGGAGTCGAACCCAGGAACCCGGATTCTGTAACTTCCGAACCACCGTGAGCACGCACAATCTCTTTCTAACAGTTTTACCTGTAATAAAGAAAAATAAAAACACAAAATATCAAATCACAAAAAAATAAACTTTTAATACGAGTTTTGACTTGGTGTATTTCGCTCCACCACCCTGAGCACGCTCAATCTCGTCTGATCTCGGAAGCTAAGCAGGGTTGGGCCTGGTTAGTACTTGGGTGGGAGACTGCCAGGGAATACCAGGCGCTGTGAGCATTTTCCAACTTTTTCACCTGTAAAAATACAAAAAATGTCCAAAAAAAAAAAAAAAAAAGCTATTTATACGAGTTTTGACTTGGCACATCTCGCTCACGGCCATACCACCCTGAACACGCCCCCTTGGCAATCAGTGCAGGCGTGCGCAATCAGTTGTGTGCTGCATGGTTTGGAGCTCGGAGGGTTGGGTGTTTTCTCGCTGTTTAATCGTTATTTTGATCATTTTTATTTACTTTTTTCAGTTTTTTAGTTTGTTTCCCATAATAATTACTGGGGGTGGATTTTTTGTTTTTGTTACTGAGCATGGCTCAACAAAGGATGGGTAAAATGGCATCGGACACAGGGACGGACACGACAAAGGCACTGGATCAAAACGATATTGAGAAGGCAAGACGACGTTTGGTGAATGAATCTGTTAATAATATAGGCCGTGGCTGCAGAGCCGCGGCGCGGTCAAATGGCCCAGCAGTTTCAGGAACCGCGGCACAAAAAAAACATGCTCTCCCAATAATATAAGAAGAGAAAAAGAAAGGGGAAATTTATGAAATAACTCACTGCAGTGTTGGATGTAACGGAGGGAGCACAGATCACGCCGCTTGCGTTCCTCAAAGCGACTCATGAGGTGTGCAGCTCCATAGTAGCGTGCAAACTCATTTCCAAGGACAAATATGAAGTTACCGTCAGTACCACCAAAGTGAAGGAGCGGCTCTTGGACGGGTACTGGATTGGAGGAGTCAGGGTTCACGCCCGTGACATCTCGGTGGATGAGCTGGTCGTGTCCTTCATGGGGCTACCGGCTTATATTGAGGACGAGGAGATCCTGGCCAAGCTCTACGCCTGGGGGGTCTCTGCGGTCTCCGAGGTGAGGAGGAGAATGTGGCCGGTGAAGAACGTAGCGGACGGCACCAGGTTTGTACGGGTAAGGTTCACGGACACGGTGCAGTCCTTACCGTATTCTGTCAGGTTTGACACCACGGCGGGCCATGAGTACTTCAGGGTAATACACGACAGGCAGGTGCGGGTGTGTAGGGGGTGTCTCCAGCCTGGCCATATTCTGAGGGAGTGCCCTGACTTTCTGTGCCGCAACTGCGGGAGCCAGGGGCATTACGCGCGCGGGAGGAGGATGGGTGCGGGACAGGCCCCGCATCTTACATCCAAAGGGGGGGGACATCACCCGAGCTCTGTGTGATGATCCTAAGCTCAGTGATGACTGTGGTAAGAGGGGACAGGTGGAGAAGAGCGAGAGGAAAGTGTCCAGACGCAAGAAGCAGGTGGCAGGAGACGGAGAGAGCGCTGCTGCTCTGAGCGGCTCCGCCTCCTCCATTTCAACCATTTCAAAAATATCAGCAAAAAACCCCACCAACCCACCGTCCTCCACACGCAATTCTGCCCCACGGGGTGAGCTGGACACGGGTTGAGCTGGACACGGTGTTCAACGATGACTTCCTTTTTTTCTCCACCAGTGAAGTTAAAAAAAGAAAGAGGGAGTCTGATGCGACGGGCGCCAAAAAGAAGTCTAAATAAAGCTCAATGAGTAATCTCCTCCAAAACCTCCTTAATGGCGTTCTCCTTGTCCTCTTGGAACGCAGGCAGAGCCCAGTGCGGATGCAGAGTGCGTTACACTATTCCAAGTGGGACGTGCTCTGCATCCAAGAAACACATTGGGATGTCAGCCACGCGCAACAAGTGCGGAGCATGGGAGTGGGCTCTGTGTTTTGGGCCCTGGGCACGGCGCTGAGGCCAGATGTGTTAGGCCAACCCACCCTGGTACACGCTGACCCCGAGGGCTCCTTCCTGGTCCTGGACTTCACAGACGCAGTTAAGTTCAGGCTAATTAACATCTACGATGAAGGTCTGAGGAGGCTATTTTTTGAAAAAATATTTTCCTTTGCAAATGACATTACAGTTATAATTGGTGATTACAACACTCTGCAATACAGACATAGGCATAGATAATTAATTTCCACTCAGCACTGCCAGGACAGCCCTCTTGGAAGGAACTGCCAACAGGAACCTGACGGAGGTGTGGCGGTTCCTCCACCCCTCCCTGAAGGATTTCTCCAGGCGGCCGTCGTCCAGGGCGTCCTGAAGCAATCCCGCATCGTCCTCTGTTTTGCCTCCTCAGACCTGGCACAGAGAGTCAGTGGTGCTTCCTATAAGTGGTCAGGCTTGAGTGATCACTCCACTTTAAATATTTCATTTGGGTTATTTTCATCACCAAGGAATGGAGGACTGTGGGTCCTAAACAGCTCTATCCTCGGTGATGAAACATTTTGCAGGAAAATTGATTTTTTGTTTGATGTATTTGACATGGAGCTGGAGCTGATCGACAGCGTGGTCGATTGGTGGCCGACAGCCAAAGCGTGCATTACAAAACTGTCAATTACAGCAAACACAAGGCGTGGCTGTCGACCAGGAGAGAGACTGCTCTCCGCCAGCGCCTGCAGGTCCTGGACCAGGGCGCAGCTTCCACCGCTGGCCCTGTGGATCCAGAGTACCTGGTGGTGCGCGCTGAGCTGGAGCAGCTGGAGGTAAGTAAATGTCGGGGGGCTATCTTGAGGGCAAAAGCCAGACACACAGTCGAAGCAGAACGCTCTGGTTCTTTTTGGCAGTTTGGGCTCTGGTTTGAGCGATGGGTCGAAGTCTGGGCCTCTTAGTCAGTCTTACTCTAAGCTTGGGATCCGCTGTCATCTTACATGGCTGTGTCAGTCTGAAACGGGGTAGTTGGAGGTGAGGGCACTTCAATTCAATTCAATTTATTTTTGTAAGGCCCAAAATCACAACAACAGTCGCCTCTGAGGGCCGTATCAACAATGTCTGTGGTGGCGAGGGACGATGTCCCAGGGTCCTCTTTCCTTAGACCCTCCTTCTCGGCCAGGAAAAACTACAAAAAAACCTGCACTCTGCTTGAGGTCTGGGCAACTGTTCCCAAGTCCTGCTCCTCTTCCTCCTCCTCCTCCTCCTCCTCTTATGATGATGATGTGGCCGTGGCCGTGGCAATTCTGGAGGTGACTTGTGTTTGGAATTTCTGGATGGAAACCTTTTTCCTTTTGTGGGAGTTGTTGGGGGTTCCAATTGGGGTTAGGGGGTTAGGGTTAGTGTATAAGTGGGAGCCCATTCCCTTACGGAAACCGGCGGTGCGCTGGCCACTGTGTGTGTGTATGCTTTATTGTTTTAACTGTAACTTGCTTGTTTTTTTTAGCCTCCGTTAGCACTTTGAGGTTCCTTTGGAATGTAAAGTGCATTACAAATAAAATTATTATTATATCCAATCAAAATGTTCCCGAGTCTGGAACCCCCCCCCCCCCACTTCCTGTGCTCCTCCTAGTGCTTGTGTGACATGCTCACGTTGTCTGGGGGCCCCCCCACTCTCTGGGCTCCGGGAGCTGGTGGGCCCTCCCCTGGACCCTGTCTTGGCGCTCCATTTCGTGGATTAATGAGTTTAATCTGAGTCGCCTTTGCCCCTTGGGTCTTTAAAATGATGGTTGTATTGTGTTTTTTGTTGAAAAGGGGTGTTTTTCACGTCCAACCAACGCTAAGCTAGGTATGCTACCTAGCGTCGGCTAGTTAGCTTCTGTTGAGCGAAGCTAATGTTTGGCGGAGAGTTGGTAACTTAAACCGTTTGGATTAGCTTATTTCGGGTACGTTGTGGTAATGTATGGTGTAATATATGTCGGTGTAATATGTCGTGCGTGTTATGGTGTTGTGTTATTTCAGTTTGTGTTCGGTTTTTGGCCTTCGGTTTGGCCATGACGTGGTGGTCTCGGGGCTAGTTTCAACTCCGAGACAGAGTTAGTTGAATTATAAAAGTAAAGGGGGTTAACGCAAAGAAAGAAATGAAATAAAATGCAATAAAACTAAAGGGAAAGCGTATAAGGTAGCAACGTTTCGAACGTCAAGCTTAATACATGCTAAAAGGCTGGTTTTGTATGCCCCGAGTTTGGTTCGTTAGGGTTAGGGTGTTTGGGTTAGGGTTAGCCCTAACCCGCATCAGGGTCCACTGTGGATCCATAAAGGTAAGTTTTTGTTGATAAATGTGGTGTGTTTTGTAGTGTATATGGTGTGTAGGAGTCCGGTGTCCCTTCTGTGTTCGTTTTGGATGTGTTTCTCAAGTGTTTTTGTCTTTAAAATCCCGTTGTTTTTTTTTGGCGTTGAGTTTGGCGCTAAGCTAGGCTATGCTAGCGCGAAGCTAACCGGAGTTAACGCTAGGCTAACGCTCGGCGGAGCTCCTGGCCTAGGCTGGTTGTTTTTTGTGGTTCCTGCTTGTTGTTCACCCGCATGTTTATATTATGTAATGTTTGGGG
This sequence comes from Eucyclogobius newberryi, assembly GCF_026437365.1. Classification (NCBI taxonomy): domain Eukaryota; kingdom Metazoa; phylum Chordata; class Actinopteri; order Gobiiformes; family Gobiidae; genus Eucyclogobius; species Eucyclogobius newberryi. The sequence goes on along the minus strand of NW_027315857.1, from coordinate 334,978 downwards.
TAGTGTTTGTGGTGCTTTGTTGGGTTTTTGTCCGGTTTTTGCCTCCGGTTCGGCTCATGTGGTGGTCTCAGGGCTGGGTTAGCTCCCGACCCGAGGCTAAGTCGAATTTATCAAATAAAGGGGGTTAAATAAATGAAATAAAAGAAATAAAATAACAAATAGGGAAGCGTGTATCAGCGGCAACGTTTCGAACAAGGTATTCTTCTTCAGGCCTAGTTACATGCTAAGACACGGTGGCCTGGATGTGATCCGTGTGTGTCTCTCGGTTTTGAAGAGCAAGTGAGCAAACCGAGCAATTTGTCTTTTTATGGCCTCGCCTGATGGACGTGTCTACCCGGGTGTTTCTTTTTATTTAATCAGGATTTGTTTTTTGTGTGGGAATATATTCAAATAGTGTTAAATTGTGTTAAATAGTTCTAAAAAAGTTCTAAAATAATGGAACAAAATTGGCATTATATCCAAATTATTAGGGGTTAGGTTTAGGGTTGGGGGTTACTGTTGGGGGTTAGGGTTAGGAGTTACTGTTGGGGGTTAGGGTTAGGGGTTACTGTTGGGGGTTAGGGTTAGGGGTTACTGTTGGGGGTTAGGGTTAGGGGTTACTGTTGGGGGTTAGGGTTAGGAGTTACTGTTGGGGGTTAGGGTTAGGGGTTACTGTTGGGGGTTAGGGTTAGGGGTTACTGTTGGGGGTTAGGGTTAGGGGTTACTGTTGGGGGTTAGGGTTAGGGGTTACTGTTGGGGGTTAGGGTTAGTGTAACGGTGAAAGTGTGTTTGTGGGTTTGAAGTAAACTTTGGTGTCCAGTATACCTGTTTGAATGAAGTCTGGACCTTTTGTAGAGGGTCGTGTCTAGGAAGTCGACTGAATAAAAGTCATGTGTATATTTGATTTTGATGGATTTGTCAAATGTATTCAAAATGTGTATGAACTGTAGAAATGTTTCCTCCGAGTCCTCCCAGATCCCGAAGATATCGTCTCGGTATCTGAGGAAGACTCTGGGTTTTATGGGGCACAGCTGTAGTGCCTGCTGCTCCCAATTTGCCATGTATATGTTGGCATAGGCCGGTGCGAAACGCTTGCCCATGGCGGTGCCTTTGACCTGTAAATAAAGTTTGTCGTTGAATTCGAAGTCGTTGCATGTCAAGTTTATTTCAAGTAGTTTTAATATTTCGTGGTCTAGTCTATCTGCTTTGGGGTGTTTATTGAATAATTGTTTGACTGTTTGTTTGTCTTCTTGAATGGGAATATTGGTATAAAGTGAGTCCCCGTCAATGGTGAAGAGGAGACAAGCAGGTGGTACTTTGATCTTTCTAATATTTTCTATAAAATGTGGTGTGTTCTTAATATAGGAGGGGTGGAGGGAGGCGAGTGGTGTGAGGTAATGATCAATTAATTCTGCAATTTTGTACGTGTCACTTTCACAGTCAGACACTATGGGCCTGCCCGGTGGAATTTGCCCTGGAACAGTCCATTTGTATTTGTCTTAGTGGATTTTTGGGAGAGTGTAGAATCTCCTATTTCTGTAATCTCCTCCTCCTTTTAAATACTGTTTTTGTTGGTTGGTAAAGTATTTCTTTTGTTCCATCTGTTCTAATAATTGAGTGACTTGTTTGATTGTCTCTTGAACGAGCGGTTGCTCGATGGGTACGTAATAATTAGTGTCATTAAGTTGTCCCTCCACTTCAAAAATGTAGTCTGTTCTGTCCATTATGACCCAGGCATTGCCCTCATCGGCCGGTTTGATAATGATGTCTTTTTCTTTGCCTTGAGTTTTTTAAGGTCTAATATTTCTGCTGGTGTTAAAATTGGTTCTTCCTGTATTTGCAAATAGTTGTGGCTGTTTTCTTTGAGGAATTTTCTATCCATTTTCTTTAGAATTTTGATTTCAGGTGATATTTTCCCAGTTGGATGGTGGTTTGGATTTTTGTGTGATTGGAATGTGTCTTTTGTTTGGAACAGTTTGTCTAGATTCTCCTCCAAAGAAGTCAGCCATTTCTATTCTTTTATGGTAGGATTGTAGGTCATATCTCCATTGTATTTGTGTTTGATTGTGTTTATTGAATTGTAGTGTTGAGATAAAGTTGAGTCCTTTGTTTAGAAGGTGTAGTTGTGTTTTGGATGGTTTGAAGTGTTTCGAAAGGATGACTACTCCTTCTCCTGCCCCTCCGTGAGGGAAGGGAGTTTAAATGCATAAGCATGGCTCGCTTGAGTTTTTGGTCGGTGTTAAAGTCGGCCTGTGGGATGCCCCTCAGAACGTTGTAGTGTTGGGTGTTTGGTGTGCGTTTACGTGGTCCAAGTTTTCCACTTGAGCTGGAGTAAGGCTCTCTGAGTATTGTGACACCTGCATTGGGGCATTTCTTCTTTGCCGCCAAATGCAGTGTCTTTATCTCCTCTGCAATTGTTTGTGGTGTTTGATTTTTATTGCAGATGCCAAACGCGCAAATAATGTGTTCCACCTTACAGGTGGCTGTGGCTTTTTAAAAAAAAGTTTTGCCCGTGGGCAAATCTGGCCCCAGGGATGAGTAAAGGTAAGTATGTAAGCATTTGTTGGTTTATCTAATTGTTGTTTGAGTGGACTCCCTTTATTTGGGTTTTCTGAAGGACATGAATTGGTCTCTTCTACTTCTGTTAAGTTGGTGTACAGTCATTCGCGACGTTTCGCACAAGGATGTCCTTCATCGGGCTGACAGTACACTTAGTTGTGTGCGTTTTCTGTCATGACTACTTGTCATGCAGTGGTCGGGGCTTTGAATGAAGAACAGACTAAATAAACTTTTCAAACGAATCTTATGTTGTATTTTTTGCTGGCGTTTATGCACTTATTTTCTGTGTTATGTTTTAGGTCAGCTCCATTGGGAGGTCCTGTGGTTACTGGTACAAGTATACTACAAGATACTACAGGGCACTGGCAGGTATTTAGTAAAAGTGAAGATCCATCCCCTTTTGGGGATCGACAAAAGCACTGGCCTCAGCAGCTCTGCTTACTCCTGAACACTGAATACAGCGGGTTAAGGGTTAGGGTTAGTATTTTTCTTATTTGGTCCATTCTTGTAAAGGAACGAACGGTGCACGGGCCTCCTCTGTTCTTGCAAATCCCCTCGCTCCAAACATCTCCTGTGTGGTCCCCATGGTACCTGTGGCACCTGGGTGCATGTTCTGCTGCGCCCAGGAGCCCCGGGGAAGCAGCGGCTGTAGCCCTTTGAAAAAAAGGGGTTTACTAAGAATACACTTTGACACTTGGCTAAAAGTAAATAAGTAAAAAAGATAAACCTTTTTTTTGTTTTTTTGTTTAACAAAATAACCCTAACCCTTGTGGGTTGGATAGGTAAGTCAATCAGTGACTTTGAAATATGTAAAAATGGGTTCAATATGTATGTATGTAAGTCAAACAGTGATTTATCTGAACAAATAGGTTAAATGGGTAAGTCAATCAGTGACTCAAAAATGGGTTGAATATGTAAAAATAGGTTGGATATGTCTGTATGCAAGTCATCCAGTGACTTTAGGGTTAGGTATAATATATGGAGTATAAGGAGTGTGAAGAAACTTTTGAGACATTTGGGTTTAATATATTTTGGGTTTAATATATGAGTCAACCAGTGACTAACAGGAACAGTTGAACAATTGGGTTAAATAGACACTTAAGAACCTGACCCTGACTTTCTAAGGGGGTGATTCCTCCTTGACATGTAGGTAGTGTGTGGGTCGTAGAGGAGGAATTTCCTCTTCAGTTTGTGTCTCTATTGATCGTCGTGAGAGGACATCTCGGTTAGTCTGTCCCTGAATTGTCTGTTGAGGTGACAGAGAGGTAGGTTTATTATGGTGATGTTTAATTGTAAGCATCTGCCACATGTGTCAACACGTCTTTCCCAGGTTGGGAGAGGCGGCTCATTATTGGTGTTGTATTATAGGAGGAATATTTACAGTACTTTGGGACTGGGAGGTGAGAGGTCCATTTGTTTTTCTCTCTCTAGGCTGTCCCTGTCCCTGGTGCTGATCTGGAGGAGAGCATAGGAGTCTCCTTTGTGATGGAGGAGGTGAGTCTCTGGGTCTTTCTTGTGGGGGAGGAAGCCTGAAAACAAATGGGCCTCGGGTTGTCTCTATCCATCCTTGAGAGGATGAAGCTGAGGACGATTCTTATCCAGATGTGTTATTGTTTGTGCCTATGGTTTTGTAGTAACGATCCAGGTCCAGGTGTGTTGTAGTCTGCACTTTGGTATTGTTTGTGCATAATGTTTTGTCGCAACGATCCCGGTCCTCTCCCTCTGTGACGGGATGTCCTGGTTTTGGATGTGCGACCGCTCTTATGTAGGTAGGTCGGTATTTGTCTTGGGGTCCCAGGGTTATGGTTAGGGGAAAAGTAGGAAACTCATCCCTCACGGGGTGGAGTTGTGCACAAGACTCTCCTTGTGTCAGATGCTCCGGTATGGGACTCTCCCATGGTTGGTTTATAGTGCCCTCTAGGGGTGGACCAAGATTTGGTCCCGCCTGGTCCCTTGGAATGGTGTTTCATTTGGTAAAGCAGCCTTTGCCCCTTGGGTCTTTTTATGTCTGTGGGTATGTAATGTTAAATTGGATTATTTAATTTGTTTTTTATTTTTTATTGTCCCGTCAGATGACGTATTGCTGTTCTTGGTTAGCGTCAGGTAGCGTCGGGTAGCCGCTAGTTAGCTTATTAGCTTGTACCTTGTGCTGGATGGGTTAGGGGTTAGGGGGTTAGAGGGTTTGGGGGTTAGGGGGTTAGAGGGTTAGGGTTAGGGGGTTAGTGGAAAAGTGGAAGCCCAAGTCCTTGTGGAAGAGGGCTGTGCACGGGCCTCTCCCTGGTCCTGGTGGTCCTGTGTGGGGAACATGCCCTTTGTTAACATGAATTGTCCTCTGGTGGTGGGCCAAGATGCGGTGAAGGTTATTTTCTTTATGTATTAAATCGAGCAGCCTTTGCCCCTTGGGTCTTTTTCGTTGGTGTGGAAAGTATGAATTGATAGTTATTTCCTTTTATTACATTTTCTGATGTCACGTGGAGTGATGTGGGGTTTCTATCATCCTAGCTCGTTAGCCGCTAGTTAGCTTAGCCGCTAGTTAGCTTGGCCGCTAGGTAGCTTGGCCGCTTGTTAACTTAGCTTAGGTGAGCAGGTGCTCTCGACGGCAAATGGTCCGCCTGGACGTATATAATGTCCCAAAAAAAGTATTGTAAAAATGGTCTTTTTGTTGAATAATGGTGATATGTAATGTAATATGAGTGTATCTGAAGTCTGTATATGTCCGGTAAATCCTCCGGTTAGAACCGCGTGGTATTGCACGGGGCTAACATGTGCGCCCGTGAGTTGGCAAATTATTTTTTTTGAAAATAATGGGGGTAAAAAAAAAAATCAAAAAATGAACTCAGAATAAGGTTAATACGGTAGCGTGTGTCAAACAACGTTTTGAACTAAAAAGTTCTTCATCAGGTTTGAGTACACGCTTATAAAAGAAAAAAATAGGTGGTTTTGGTTTTGTCAGTAGCTCAGTTGGTTTAGCTCCGTTTATTTCTTCCTTGGTTATAAAGCACGTGCTATGGCTTATTGTCCGTTAGCTGTTAGCCGTTGAGCGCATGCTATGGCTTGTGATGAGTTAGCTTATTGTTTGTCCGCCATTGAACGTGTGCAGCCCACGTTCCGTGTGTCGTGTGTCGTTGGGTAGGCCTTGGCCGGATGGAGGTCCGAAAAAAGTAAGGTTTTTTTTTTTTGGTGTCCAGGTTGGGTCAGGTGTTCTTTGGCGTGTCCAGTGCTGTTTGAGGTATAATTTTAAAGTGGTTTGAAGAAGTTTTTTTGTTTCATTTCTTGCTTCAGGTTTGGATGGCAAGTTCGCGGGGTCTCGATGGATGGAAAAAGATGAGAAAAAGAAGGCAAAATACATATATAAAGATAAACCAATTGTTGGCTTCATGTGGCGTATATTTTTGACGTTTCGAGCTAAATTGCTCTTCATCAGGAATATACGCTCTTATAATGTGTTTTAGGCTCCAGTTTGGCTGCAAAAAATAGGTTCCTCATGGGATGCTGCGGCTTTTATGGCCTCTGTTGTGGGCGTGGCCTATAGACTCTGCCTCCACTAGTACCTTGAATTTGTGTTTGCCAAGATTTTGCTCTTACCCCGATTGGGTCCCAAATTTATTCTTGTGTTTGAAAGTTTATTATGGTTGGTAAGTATAGGTTCTTATTATGGTTGATAGGTTCTTGTTATTTGGTAAGTATAGGTTCTTATTATGGTTGATAGGTTCTTGTTATTTGGTAAGTATAGGTTCTTGCTATTTGGTAAGTATAGGTTCTTATTATGGTTGATAGGTTCTTGTTATTTGGTAAGTATAGGTTCTTATTATTTGGTAAGTATAGGTTCTTGCTATTTGGTAAGTATAGGTTCTTGTTATTTGGTAAGTATAGGTTCTTGTTATTTGGTAAGTATAGGTTCTTGCTATTTGGTAAGTATAGGTTCTTATTATTTGGTAAGTATAGGTTCTTGTTATTTGATAAGTATAGGTTCTTATTATTTGGTAAGTATAGGTTCTTGTTATTTGGTAAGTATAGGTTCTTGTTATTTGTGACCGGCCGTATGAAACCCAGTTACATGTCGACCCGGAGACATTTTGAGTTATTCACAGATTCTGAAAGTGTGAATTCAAAGCTTTCCAATGATGTCTCACTCATGTAGATCTGATCATATTTGAGTAAGTTGTGGTCATTTGAATGTATACAACTCTCAAACCCATTCACTGGGAAAACGGCTTCCAAAGTTTCTCACCGGAGTGAGCCCAGAGTCACAGGGGGCGGGGCTCATTTGCATCTCATTGAGATAAGCCCTCCCCCTGTCACACTGACACCACCTCCCCCTACAGCTGTCACTCAAGACTCAAGAGGAGTGTTGTTATTGATGGTAACTGGACTTGAATCAGAATTAGAAGTTACTATATTAAAATGGAAATACTTGGATTACAAAAGGCCCTGAATAGAATCAAAGAATCAGAATGAGAATAGGGTTCATTGCATTTGTCGATAAACATAATTCACAGGTGATTCACCAACAATGGTGCACTGAATGATTCAACACAAACAACAAAAGATAAGATAAGATAAGATAGCCTTTAATGTTACAACGCAGTAGATACAGGGGGAAAGGACAGTAACTTATAGGAAGTTTAAAAAACACTCTTAATAGAAGAACTCTTATAAACAGATGCCAGGGCCAGGTATACGAACTGCAACGGGTCCATGGCTTTGAATATATGAGATAATAGATATGATATGTACACCACCAGAGTCCAATTACATCAGAGATCACATCCTCATCCTCTTCTTCGTCTGTGCACTCTTCTGTGCTGTGACTCTCGGTTCTTGGCATCAAAGCTGTAAACAAATAACAGGACATTTAAGAAATGGCTAACTATTTCACATAAAACACTCATTAACTATTTTTTTTTTTTTTTAACACAATGTGAGAGTTTCAATATAAATACCTGAAGTGCTGATAACTCTTGATCTTTGGAAGCCGTCTGAAGAAGTGGGATATTGAGGTGAGACTCAGGAGAGCTGTTTTCCACTCCCTGATGACAAGGGCGACAATGTAAAAAAATGAGAACAGAAGAAACATATCTTAAGCAGAGAGCAGCACTGAAGTTTTGCCAGGCTAATGTTTACACATTACAGTAGTCAAATAATATAAACTAACCTCAGCGATGTCTTCCAAAGTGTCAACCCTGGTCTTCATGTATGCTCGCTTGATAAGTCCAAAGCCGCAATCAGGGGAGAATTTGGTGTGGCCAGCAATGAGGAAGTGGATGTCCATTGTGTGGTGAAGCTTGGCCCCGTCTGCAGAGGGTTGGACGGAAAGTGTATCTGTAGTAGACAGAGAGAGAGAAAGGAGATTAGATTAATATATATGATATTTGATTAAGACGTATATGTCTCTATAATTGCTATTCTGCATTTGCACTATTATTAGTACCTGCTGTGCAAAGTCAAAGCTGTAATGCATCCTGATGTCTTTGCTTGCTGGCGGTGAGGGTCCAAAGACAGCACATTAGATTCTGTTGTAGAGATCTGTGCATGGCCTGCAGCTTCTGATGTGTGGGAGAAGCTATTTCCACAGTGATCTGAAGCTTGATGTACAAACTGCAGGCTCACCTGAAAAACAGATGTTGCTTATGGTTAATTATACTCTAATCATTAAAACACGAAAATCACCAAAATAATGTTTTACACTTACCACGCTCCTTAGCAGACTTCACGTAGAGACAGGTCATGTCAGTCAGGGTGTCTTTGCCAATTCTGAAAAGACAAAGCTTACCTGGTTCAGCCGTCCTGTCGTCTCTCCCAACACCGTGCACAGAGAGACACACAGGAAGCTGATAATGGCCAGGCAAGCGCGTGATTGGTTCGAGTGACGCAGTGCGTGCGTGACGTGCAACGTACGTAAGCCACGTGACCAGAAGTGGTATCGGGAGTTGTAGTTTTTTTCTCTTCCCTCGCCGAAAAATAACCCGATAACATAGCAAAGTTTAGCTTACAACTTAGCTCCGAATAGCTGCGTTTAGCTCCGGGCTGTGGGGCTAACAGCCGGTTTAGCACCATAAAACACACACAAAGCACGACCCACACAACCCACGGGCCAACCCACGCCGAAAAATAACCCGATAACATAGCAAAGTTTAGCTTACAACTTAGCTCCGAATAGCTGCGTTTAGCTCCGGGCTGTGGGGCTAACAGCCGGTTTAGCACCATAAAATAGACACAAAGCACGACCCACACAACCCACGGGCCAACCCACGCCGAAAAATAACCCAATAACATGGTGATAACAGCAAGTAGTCACATTAAGCCCGTATTGCAGAGTGCACTGAAGCAACATGTTAGCTTAGCATTAGCTCCACCGGAGCAGACAAGTAAGATTCTAAAGTGATCACGAGACCGCCTTAAAACACAGCGTTAAAGCAATAATTTAGTAGTAAAGTAAAAGTGTACCTGAGTAAACAGTTCCGTTGCAATGTAGTCCAGGAAATGTAAGCTCTGAAGACTGTGCTCTGCAGACGGTCTGGAGTAATGAGAGGAAAACACGGAGCAGCAGCTGTAGCTATGCGGATCACAGCTGATTGGTGGAAAATGTAAACAATACGTTGGCTAGAAAAAGGTGACGCCCCCCAGGAGAGCAGGAAAAAGACCCGAAAACACCACATTTTTAACAGCTTAATGTATACGTTTAAGACAACCAATAGTGTTATCTGAAGCACACAGGGGCTTATTCATAACTTCAACTGGCACATTCTGAAAAAAAACGAAAATCACAAATTTGGTAAAAGTAAAATGCTGTTTTTCTCAGTTTCACCGAGGCCGACATGGTCCGACAATTCTCGTGGCGAGTCACATTTGGTAAGTATAGGTTCTTGTTATTTGGTAAGTATAGGTTCTTATTATGGTTGATAGGTTCTTGTTATTTGGTAAGTATAGGTTCTTGTTATTTGGTAAGTATAGGTTCTTGCTATTTGGTAAGTATAGGTTCTTGTTATTTGGTAAGTAGTAGTTCTTAACCGTTGGTAGCATAGAAGTTATTAGGGTTAGGGTTCATATTGGTTCTAAACATTTGGTAAGTATATAGATTATTGTGGTAAGTAAACGGGTTATTCTGATTCCCTGGAATATCTCTTATCCTTTAGGGCAAATTTGGTATGCCTATGGATTCATATGATTATTTCTTTATTGAGTTATGTAAGTGGGAAGTACAGGTGGGAATTGCACCCCCTGGTGGTGAATCGTTCTCATCCATGTGTGGGAGTAGATTGGTACCACCTAGTGGTGATGGTAATATATTGCGTCCTTTAGGACTATGATTGGAATTGTATTCTATTATGGGTTTGAAGTTATAATATTAAGTGGTGGTTTTATAGTTAAATCCTTGAATATATTGGGTGCTGTTTAGGATCGCTTATTGGGTTGAATCTGTGAGTTTATATATGTGAATTTATAGTTAAATTAGGGTTGGGGTTATGATTAAGGTTAGGGTTAAAGTTAAGATTGTTATATTTTCTTCGGGTTGAAAATTGTGTTCTTGAGTTTTGTTATAAAGGTTAAATCTGTGAGTTTATAATTAGATTTGTGAGTTTATAGTTACATTTGTGAGTTTGTAAGTTTGTAGTTAAATCTGGGTCGAAATTTGTGTGTTTGTAGTTAAATTAAGGTTAGGATTAACAAAATTGAAGTCAAATGTTGGGTTAAATGTAGAATAAATGAGGTTGTTTGTGGGTTAGGGTTAGTGGAAAAGTGGAAGCCCAAGTCCTTGTGGAAGAGGGCTGTGCACGGGCCTCTCCCTGGCCCTGGTGGTCCTGTGTGGGGAACATGCCCTATGGTGACTTGAATTGTCTTATGTACATTTGTGTATAATGTATAAATTGTTTTATTGTTTTATTTGTGTGTCGTATAAATCCTGTAATCCAGGTTATTTGGCGGTTTTTGATCATGCTAGTTAGCTTAGCCGCTAGTTAGCTTAGCCTAGCTTTGAAGTGAACAAAGTGTGCTCGACGGAAAAAGGTCTTTTTAGACGTATTTGGTGTCTAAAAACACGGAAAGTATTATGAAGGTGGTCTTATTATTGAATATGGATATATTTGAAGTCCGTATATGTCCGGCAAGTGTCTCCGGCACGGACCGCGTGGTCGTGCACGGGGCTAACAATGTGCGCCCGTGAGTTGGCAAATTAGTTTTTTTTAGAAAGAATAATGGGTTAAAAAAATGAACTCAGAATAAGGTTTAGTAGCGTGTGTCGAACGACATTTGAAACTAATAAGTTCTTCATCAGGTTAAGTACACGCTTTCAAAAAAGGAAAAAAGTAATTGGTTTGGCGTTATCAGTAGCCCGGTTGTTTTTTTTAGAATTCATTTTAGTTGGTAAGTATAAGTTTTTATTTGACATTGGTAAGTATAACGTTTTATTATTTAGTACTTGGTAGTTCTTCACCATAATTGAGTTCGGGAGTTATTGAAGTTAAGATTCATATTGGTTCAAAGTTCTTGGTAAGTATTTGTGGTAAGTAAACAAGTTTTCATGATTCTTTGGAATATCCCTTATTATATTAGATATCTTTAATGGGATTATAATTCTGTAAATGGGAATTATAAGTGGGAATTGCACCCCCTGGTGGTGAATCGTCCCCATCTCTGTGTGGGGTTATATTGTCCCCATCTAGTGGCGACACTAATATATAGTATCCTCATCCCCATGTGGGGGTAAGTTGGCACCATCTAGTGTTAGAACTAATCCATAGCTTTAGAATTGTCCATGTGGGGTTCAAAAATGAGTTAGGGTTAGAATCATGTTTAAGATTGAGGTTAAGGTTAGAATTAAGATCCAGGTTGGGGTTAAGGTTAGGATTATTATTGTTATGTTGTTTTAATTAATAGGTTTGTAGTTATCTTTGTTGTTTTAATTGAGGTTAAAGTTAGGGTTGTTATTATTGTTCTTATTTGTTCATTTGTTTTATTGTTTTATTGTTTTTATTGTTCTGTGAATTTTAATTTTATAGTTCAATTAGAATTTAAATCTATAGTTCAATTAGAGTTGGATTCCTAGTTGATTAAGGTTATAGAATTAGAGTAATACAATTGTGAAGTTCTAGCTCCATTAGGGAGTTCCAGTTCCATTGGGGCCAGGGTCCTTAAATTTTGATTCCAAATATTGGGTTTGTATTGTTGGCAGTAATAGAATTTGTATCCAACATCGGGTTAAGGTTAGAAGTCATAGAATTTAATCAAGTTGTTGATTATTAAATTGCTGAGGTTTTATATTAGAATTACTGAGGTTTTCCAAAATGTTAGGATTAATGAGATTTTTTTTTTTATTGTAGGTAATACTACTCGTATTATGAATACAATTAATGGAATTTTTCAAAGAATTTTTTTGTTAATCCCAAAATATTGGTTTCCAATGTTGGGTTAAGGTTGGTTTAATTATTTTATTTTTATAGTATATAATCTTTGAATTCTTGTCCTTGTTTTCCATGTGGAATTAATTTGTCTTTTATTTGTTCATTTTTTGTCCTCTCTGTGGAATATGTAGTTGGTGAAGAAACTTCTAAATACTGTACCGTAAATAAGGTTTATTATGGAATTATATTACGTATAGAATATATATACAATCACAATTAAGGCAAAGCAAATTGTTGCCAAACACACAATGTAGGTATAATATAAGTATAAGTATAATAATGTCACCTGTGACTTATAGAAAAGGTATGAATAAGGAGAAAAGGGGGGGGGAAAGGCACATTGGGGGTTATATACAATGGGGTTATACAATGTGGTATTATGTTAATGTTTACACTCTAACAAACACTCTAATTTCTCTAACAACACACTCTTGTAACGTTGGATTGTCCTGTTGGTTGGGATCTGTCTCCTAATTCTATTAAGGGGAAGTAGGATACATAGGAGACATATATTCTTCCTTCACGTGTTGATATGATGGTGGTGATCGAAGAGGGGACACTTCCTCCGTCTGGGTAGCTACTGTTCTTTGTGGAGGAACTTCTGCAATCAATTGTTGGGTTGGTTAAGGTAATGTTTAATTGTAAACATCTTCCACATGTGTTCATTCCTCCCGGCCAAACTGGGGAAGAAGGCGGGGGAGGAGGAGAGGGAGAAGGTGACAGGTCCGTCCTAAGAGTAAGAGGATAGGGACGTCTCATGTGGTCTTGCCTCGCAAGATGTAGTGAGTTGTAATTTCTTGCTTCTCCCAGATGGATAAGTAACTGTTCTCTCCTGTGTGGAACGGTTCTTTTTCTTCTCCCTTTTCTTGGTCCTGGTCCTCTGTCCTTGGTGCTGATTGTTGTTATTGTGATCTGATCTGTTATACTTGTGATCTTGTCTGTTATACTTGTGATCTGGTCTGTTATGATTGTGATCTGGTCTGTTATGATTGTGATCTGGTCTGTTATGATTGTGATCTGGTCTGTTATACTTGTGATCTGGTCTGTTATGATTGTGATCTGGTCTGTTATGATTGTGATCTGGTCTGATATGATTGTGATCTGGTCTGTTATGATTGTGATCTGGTCTGTTATGATTGTGATCTGGTCTGATATGATTGTGATCTGGTCTGTTATACTTGTGATCTGGTCTGTTATGATTGTGATCTGGTCTGTTATGATTGTGATCTGGTCTGATATGATTGTGATCTGGTCTGTTATGATTGTGATCTGGTCTGATATGATTGTGATCTGGTCTGTTATGATTGTGATCTGGTCTGTTATGATTGTGATCTGGTCTGTTATGATTGATCTGGTCTGTTATGATTGTGATCTGGTCTGTTATGATTGTGATCTGGTCTGTTATGATTGTGATCTGGTCTGTTATGATTGATCTGGTCTGTTATGATTGTGATCTGGTCTGTTATGATTGTGATCTGGTCTGTTATGATTGATCTGGTCTGTTATGATTGTGATCTGGTCTGTTATGATTGTGATCTGGTCTGTTATGATTGTGATCTGGTCTGTTATGATTGTGATCTGGTCTGATATGATTGTGATCTGGTCTGTTATGATTGTGATCTGGTCTGTTATGATTGTGATCTGGTCTGTTATACTTGTGATCTGGTCTGTTATGATTGTGATCTGGTCTGTTATGATTGTGATCTGGTCTGATATGATTGTGATCTGGTCTGTTATGATTGTGATCTGGTCTGTTATGATTGTGATCTGGTCTGTTATACTTGTGATCTGGTCTGTTATGATTGTGATCTGGTCTGTTATGATTGTGATCTGGTCTGATATGATTGTGATCTGGTCTGTTATGATTTTGATCTGGTCTGATATGATTGTGATCTGGTCTGTTATACTTGTGATCTGGTCTGTTATGATTGTGATCTGGTCTGTTATGATTGTGATCTGGTCTGATATTATTGTGATCTGGTCTGTTATGATTGTGATCTGGTCTGATATGATTGTGATCTGGTCTGTTATGATTGTGATCTGGTCTGTTATGATTGTGATCTGGTCTGTTATGATTGATCTGGTCTGTTATGATTGTGATCTGGTCTGTTATGATTGTGATCTGGTATGTTATACTTGTGATCTGGTCTGTTATACTTGTGATCTGGTCTGTTATACTTGTGATCTGGTCTGTTATGATTGTGATCTGGTCGGTTATGATTGTGATCTGGTCTGTTATGATTGTGATCTGGTCTGTTATACTTGTGATCTGATCTGTTATACTTGTGATCTGGTCTATTATACTTGTGATCTGGTCTGTTATGATTGTGATCTGGTCTGTATGATTGTGATCTGGTCTGTTATGATTGTGATCTGATCTGTTGATTGTGATCTGGTCTGTTATGATTGTGATCCGTTCTACAACCTGTTTCTATTCGTCTTTCAGGTAAAGAGGAGTAACTGTGTCCTTTTGTGATTGCTGCAAAGGCTCTTCTCCATGGTGTAAATGGGGTATGTAGGAGTCCCTCGGATGGGGATGAGGAGGAGGTAGAGGCTCCAAAATTGACCGCAGGTCGGTCTCATCTGTTTTGGGCTAAGGAAGAAGAGTCCATCTTATATTGGGTGAAGAGGTGTTTCTTCGGACGGGTGGATTCCCTTATGCAAGTCGATCGGTAAATAAACTGGGGTGCCCTTCGTTCCCCTTCCGGTGCACCCATAGCATAGTAGGGCACTGGCTCTATGTGAGGGGTAAAGGGAGCCCGTTCCCAGCTGGGAATCAAATCAAATCAAATCAATTTATTTTTGTAAGGCCCAAAATCACAACAACAGTTGCCTCTGAGGGCCACAGGGAGAAATGAATCAACAATGTCTGTGGTGGCGAGGGAGTCAGACAATGTCTGTGGTGGCGAGGGACGATGTCCCAGGGTCCTCTGTCCTTAGACTCTCCTTCTCGGCCAGGAAAAACTACAAAAAAACCTCTTTGGGAAAAAAGCGTAGAAACCTGGAGGAGTTCCAGTGAAGGAGAGATCCCACTCTCACAGACGGACAGACGGACACGAGGAGACTGGAGCTGGACCCACTCTTCAGGCAGATGAGGGACCGTCGGAGGCGAGCTGGACCCACTCTTCAGGCAGATGAGGGACCGTCGGAGGCGAGCTGGACCCACTCTTCAGGCAGAAGAGGGACCGTCGGAGGCGAGCTGGACCCACTCTTCAGGCAGATGAGGGACCGTCGGAGGCGAGCTGGACCCACTCTTCAGGCAGAAGAGGGACCGTCTGAGTCGAGCTGGACCCACTCTTCAGGCAGAAGAGGGACCGTCGGAGGCGAGCTGGACCCACTCTTCAGGCAGATGAGGGACCGTCGGAGGCGAGCTGGACCCACTCTTCAGGCAGATGAGGGACCGTCGGAAGCGAGCTGGAGCCACTCTTCAGGCAGATGAGGGACCGTCCACACAGGGCAGGGACCACTTCACCAGGGGAGGGGCATCTGGGTCCACAGGTCCTCAGGAGTGAGAGAAAGAAAAGAAGGCGGTGAACAGTTTGCAAGTGGAATCAAAAAATAAATATTGTTTGATAGCATAAGTAGTCAGAAGAAGAAGAGGATGGTGCTCAAGCTGTCATACTTCCCCCAGCATAGTTACTCCTAGGGCAGCGTAGCTGAAGCTGTGGGTTTACGTTTCTGTTCCTAACTAGTCTGACCATAACTAACTAGTTCGACCATAACCTGCTTTGCGCTGGCCTCTCCCTGCTCGGTGTGCTCCGGCGTGGGGAACTCACCCATGGTGCAAAAATGACCCTGGGGGTGGTCCAAATAATGATACCGCCTGGTCCCCGGCATGTGTTTAACAAAAGTGCTTTCATATATTCTATTTAAAATCCAAGTGGTGAGGATAATAAATCGACGAGTGTTGTACTGTTTGCTGATTCCTTTTTGATTATAAATTGCAGATGCTAATTGTCCGTTAGCTGTTAGCCATTATGCGTGTGCTATGGCTAGTGAGGAGTTAGCTTATTGTTCGTCCGCCATTGACCGCGAGCAGCCCACGTACCGTGTGTCGCATGTAGTTGAGTAGGCCTTGGCCGGATGGAGGTCCGAAAAAAGGAGGGGGGGGGGGGTTTGGTGTCCAGGTTGGGTCAGGTCTTCTTTGGCGTGTCCAGTGCTGGTTGAAATGTAGTTTTAAGGTGGTTTGAAGAAGTTTTTCTGTTTCAGGTTTGTGTGGTAAGGCCGCGGGGCCTCGATGGTTGGGAAAAGATGTGAAAAGGAGAAAAGAGGAAAAAGTAGACAAAAAAACATGTATATAGGTGAACCACTTGTTGGCTTCATTGGCGCATATTTTTGTCGACGTTTCGAGCTATGTTGCTCTTCATCAGGATTATATACGCTCTTCATAGTGTTTCTTAGGCTCCAGTTTGGCTGCAAAAAAAGGAGTTCCTCATGGGATGCTGCGGCTTTTATAGGCTCCATTGTGGGCGTGGTCTATGGACCCTGCGTCTACCAGTATCAAGCATTTGCATTTGGCAAGACTTTGTCCTAAAATATTGTTTTTGAGAATTTATTTGGTAAGTAGAATTATGTGTAGTATTTATAAATAGTCCATGATATATGTAGTATTTTTAATAAGTCCATGATATGTGGATTTAGTAATAGTGGGTTTAATAATGTGAATTCTAGGTTATTTCAAAGCTTTGATAGGTATAATGTGGATCATTAAATCCTCTAGGGAGGTATTTCTTTCAATAAAGAATTACTCCCTCATTGTGCTGCTCCTCCTTCTGTTCGAGGAGGGAGGGAATTCAAGAAGTCTAGCATGGCTGCTTTTATTTTGAGTCCTGTTGTGTCAGTCCAATGGACCCCATCTGGTTCAGTGAAATATTCTTCCTGTGATACGGCTCTTAAACTGTTGTAGTGTAGTTCTACTTGATTGTTTGCTTGATTTATATTGTCCATTTCTTCTGGGGTCATGTTGGGTGAACATAATGTGTGTAAAACGGTTACTTTAGCAAAGGGACATTTTGTCCATAACTTCCAAATTCACCTCATATTTCTAACCATTGATTCAAAATTTACATCTAAATTGTACAACTAAATACATTCAAATCTTGAAGTTGTAATGGCTTCCAAATTTAGATCAATTAGGTCAGGGACAGGCGAGGTCAGCAACAGGGAATAAGTCTGGGGAAAAACGCTGGGAAGTCAGACATGACACAACAATCTGGCTCAGGAGCAGAGACAGGAGCAGAAGTAAATGCAGCCAGAGCTTTATCAGGTGTGAAGAGTGGGTCTGATGAGGGGGCGTGGCCAACAGGCAGAGTGAAAGACACCAGCAGACAGGAGATGAACACTGATAATTTTCTATCCATTTATCCCACATTTACATCTAAATTCTACAAATGAAATAGATGGAAATCTGGAAATGTTAAAAAGATCCAAATTTACATCCATCTATTACCTTAGATTCCACATTTCCATCTTAATTCTAAAATAAAATAGATGGAAATCTGGAAGTCGTTGTCTTGCTTCCAAATCTACATCTATGTTCTAACCCGAGCTTCAAGATTAAGATCCATTTTCAACAAATACAATACAGTGAAATTTGAAATTAGTCAAATGAAATCTGGAAGTACGACTTCCACATTTAAATCTATATTATGACCCTAGTTTCCAAATCTACATTTATTATCTAAAACGAACTTCCAAATTTATATCTAAATTGTACAAATGAAATGGATTGAAATCTGGATTTTTTTAATGAGAATAAGAATTTACATCCTTCTGTAACCGGTCCTGACTCAGGCCCCCGGGAGGCTCCAGCCCCTATGCTGGCTCCCACCTCCGGCCCAGGCTCCATGGGGGCTCCACCCAGGGAGTCACCCCACACTCAGCCAGGGCTTAGGGTTAGGGGCTGCGGGCTGGGCACCGGGGACCAGGTCCTCCCCTCGAACCCAGGTACCACCCTTAAGCACCCCCACACGAGCTACAAACCCTGGGGGCACCCTACAGGAAGTCCGTGCCCTTGGTACACCCCCCTGCACCACACTTGGGAGGCAGTTTAACCAGAGTCCTGTGGCCCTTGCCCTCTCTGGACCAGCTTGGCCAGAACTCCGCTGCCCGCCCACCTGCCTCCT
The DNA here is from genome assembly GCF_026437365.1 of Eucyclogobius newberryi. Classification (NCBI taxonomy): domain Eukaryota; kingdom Metazoa; phylum Chordata; class Actinopteri; order Gobiiformes; family Gobiidae; genus Eucyclogobius; species Eucyclogobius newberryi. Next base: position 316,914 of record NW_027315857.1, on the reverse strand, counting down.
TGCCTGGGCCATATCCGTGCCCAGTGTACTCCGAAACGGAAGAAGAGGGAAGGACCCGGAGGCCGGCCGACAAAAGCTTGGATCAAGGGCTGACTTTCAATAGATCGCAGCGAAGGAGCTGCTCTGCTACGTACGAAACCCTGACCCAGAATCAGGTCGTCTGCAAGTGATTTAGCACCAGGTTCTCCACAAACATTTCATTTTATTTATTTATTCATTTATTTATAAAGGGAAAACCCAGTGAGAAAAGTTATCTTTTCCATGGCCCTGTTAAAACACAACAGAAAATACACATCAAACATAGGATACTAAAACACAAATAAAATAATCAAAGTAATCAATACATGAAAACACATTTAAACATACAATCTGAGATACAATTATATAAAAAGTGCATTGGCCCTGAGGGTCTTTCTTGACCAGTGCTTTAAACTCATTAAAAGACATAAAATGATTTAATTTAAAAAGTCTCCGTTTTGTTCCACAGGAGCAAAGTTGTTGAAGCCTTTTTCCTGTCCCTGTGTTGACGCGATGGGATTGTAAGATCAAAATGTCCTGAGACCTATAACGGTGAATACTTGAACTAATGTGCAATAAACGTGATTAATAATCAGGCAAAATGCCAAAAAGAGCCTTAAACACAAACAAAAGGCCGAGCTGTTCTCGTCTTGCATCCAATGATTGTTTGATTGGTTCAGAGTGTCAGCTCCAGTGGACTTTTTTGGATCTATAGACGGCAACATATTTAGTACTTCATACTGTGTAAAGGGCTTTAGGGAAAATGCTTGATCATCAGGTCTATTCTCATGTATTTGGGAAATAACAACAGATGGAGCAGCAGCATCAAAGATATTTCCAGCATCAGCAAAGTAGTTTCCGCTGTCATGGCGGCAGTGTAGACAACCGCGTCTTATTGACGACACCTCTTATTGGGAGATGAGCTTAATCTAAAGGCAACGCAGACAATATTCCCAGAGCGCACATTGATGAGAACAACAAGAAAGAACACCGCTGCGAAACAAGCCACTAGGGCGGAGCTAAACAAGGGACTCAGCATAGAGAACATGGTCCTCGCCAAAGTCATTGAGGAGACCATGGCAAAATACTTCAAAGAAGCAGAAGACAAATCTGAGGCCAGGAATAACAGGCTAAAAAAAGAGATAAAAACTCTTTGCGCGGACGTAACCGGTCTGCATAAGCGTGCTGCCCAAGCAGAAAAGTGCCAAAAGTCCCTGGCGGATGAAATTGTCGAGATGGAGGACAGAGATCGCTGAGATAACCTCCTTATATTCAACCTTAAGGAGGGCACTGAGGGCCAAAGTGTACTGGCTTACCTGACGGAGAACATCCCAAGATGGTTTCCGGCTTTGACGTCGTCAACTCCTGACATCGTGAGGGCGCATCGCCTCGGCGGGCTACAGCCCGAACACTCCGGTACCAGCAAAGGCAAACGCCCGCGTCCAGTCATCCTGAAGTGCCTACGCTACACAGAGAGGGATCTACTTCCTAAAGAGGGCCGCAAAAACTCGCCTGAAGTAGCTGGAATCCAGTTGAAATCTGTCGCGGATTAAAGTCAACCTACTATAAAACGTGGCAAACCCTGTTACAAAATAATGCATGATGCCCGCACCAGAGGGTTTCACGCTTTCCTACTGTACCCTGCTACAATCAAGCTGCAGCGAGGAGGCAAAAACCACATCTTCAAGGAGCCCACGGATGCTGAGGAATTCCTTGCAGCTCTCACTCAAACCCCTGACTAATAGAACTAGGGTGAGACTTATGAATGGTATTTTATGACTTTGTTTTTGCTCAATTTCTTGTTGACTATTTTGCCTATAAGCTCACGCAAAAAAAATCTTTTTCTCTTTTTCCCCCTCTGACTTGGAGGGGGGGATACATTTAAAATCAGCCTGA